>NC_084468.1:110278712-110581742 GCF_027409185.1 Cynocephalus volans | reverse complement strand
AGATCCCAGGAGCCATTGGCAGATGACACGAGCTCAGTCTTCAGCTTCCTCAGCAGCAGCAGCAGCAGCAGAAGCCTCCTGGAGAGTCCTGGGGGCCCTGGCAGCAACAGCTTGCAGCAACAGCCTCCAGCAGCAGTAGTGGCCTCCCTGTGGCCCCCCAGGAGCATCCCAGGGGAGCAGGGGGGCACCATGGATCAGAGCCACTCATCCTTTGTACTTAAGTCCAATAACCCACGACACCTGGGTGTAAGTCAGACAACCCAGGAACACCTGGGTGCACATGTGCAAGTACATTAGACAATAACCAAGGAACACGTGGGTGCACATGCATATTTACATCAAATGTTTGGCAAGACTCCAAAGCCCCGAGGGACCCTGACAATTTATTTATATTTTCCCTACACCAAGCATCACTTATAACTACAAAAGCAGCTTCGTGCATACTTTTTAAGAAGCTTCACAGCTAACTTCCCAGTTCTAACTGGTCAGAACTGTAACAGAGACCCAAGCTTAACAAAAGAACTAACAAGGGCAATTGAACCACAACTGGTTTAAAAAAATTAGGAATCTTCTGGTCTGTGTTGGGACAGAGGTGGCAGCTGCAAAGCAATTTGTTGTAAGCCAATTCCCCGCAATAAATTTTTTAGTATATAATAATAAATTTCTTAATATATATATATTACTGGTTCTGCTTCTCTGGCTAAACCCTGACTGATACCCTCTGTATAATGAATAACCACTGAAATAAATGTTATCTATTATAAATTACATTATAAATACTTTCCCTAGTAACTTCTACCCATTCATGATACAAGTATGTACAGAAAAACCCCTTTTACATCAGGGAATATCAAGCTATTATATGAATTTAGATATTTCATGAATTGAAAAGTGATTATACCAGATAATATATAAAATGGGCTTTTCACCCAGGACAAATGTTGTAGGAAGTTTCTTTTCCAGCTACATGTTAATTCATTCACATCTGAGAAACACCCACTGGATATTGTAGACCCCACAAAATAATGTGGCAATTAAAGATGAATTTTATGATTTCAGTTAGAAAAGGCAAATTGGCTCACTGATATTTGATTCAAATAATTTCAATTTCCTTTCTGGTACTGAAATATCATACTTTACACATAGTTGGTACACATAGTTGGTACATAGTAAATATCTGTTCATTGCTAGAAAATTATATATTGATTTTGCAGTATCAGAAATTCACTGCTGGCAGTCAAAAAGCTATCTTTTGGAGTTTTCATCAAGCAATTTTTATTATGCCAGATAGTAACAAAGTCCAACTATTTAAACACACTACTCAATGTTTAGAATTATATCTACAAAAGGATGTCACTTTAATAATTTTAGTGAACATTTTTATAAAGATAAATTAACTTGCTAACTCACTGCAAGATTCATGAAATTCTGACAGGTAAATTTATAACAGTACAGCAAACAAACATTGAATGAAAAGGTCCAGCTACTACTAACATGTGGCAAATTACAAATCATAGTAAAATTACCTCATTTTTCATCTTTTAATATTTTTAAAGTGTACATAAGTTTCTGAAGATATATTTATATTATTTAAAATACTTTTGATAATAAAGTGTAAGAGTTTGTTGAAAACCACTGCAGAGCTATGAGTAAAGGTATGTGTTTTTTAAAAAAAATTTTCATTTTACAAAACAATTGCTAACCAAGTAAAAAATATATAGGAAAGGATATATAATAGTTTTTAAAATATCTAGCTTAAAATATTTTATAAATATATCAAATAAATAGTAATTGTATGAGGTAATGTATTATGCCAAATACGTAGGGATGAGCCACATCCCTATTGCAGAAAATAAGATAAAACTGTCAGTGTAAAATGTTTCATATTGTAGTATTGTAATACAATCCAAAAGAAATTTTAAAGTGGTACAACATTTGGAAAAATATATCTCTTTCACTCTATGTAATCAGGCAGTAATCCCATCTAGGGATTCTAGTGACATAATTAACCACAAGATGAAGATTTGAAAGTGATTAGCTCAGATCAACAAAACACCATAAAGAAACCTTGCATAAGATACTGTATATTTTGGGATTAGACCTTACTGTACTCTCTTTAAAATTAAATTATCTTTCTAGTCCCTTAATTTATTTGATCTGTTTATTTTATCTTTTGTTGTTATTTTTTTAATGCTTTCTTGCTATCTATTATTTAGTTAAAAACTTGTCTTTTATTCTTTCCTCAGAATGTTTTCCTGTCATTTTTTCTGTATGGAAATGAATCAAACATTATCTAGGGACAAGCAACAAATGGTTGATCAATCCAAAAACAGTTGTATAAATAAGTGAATAAGGAAAAATATGACAATACATGACACTGAAAATTTTAAAAAGTAAATTACTTTAATTTTGAATAATTTAACCTAAGACCGTTGAAAGAATAATGATCGGGACCATGTTTGTAGATCACTAATCAAAAAATAAGCAGTAATAGAAATGTCAGGTTACTTTTACTAACTAGCTTTTGTAAATCATTTCATTTTATTATCTGATTTTTATTATACGTATCATAAATGTTTTGCAGAGGAGGACCAACTGGGTGATGTTAAAGTTAATATCAGCAGGGTTCTGAAAGGGCTATTTTGTCTCTGCACTATCCAGTTATTATTTGACTCCTGGGATGACGATGATAATGATAGTGATAATGATGATGATGATGAAGAAGAAAAAATATGAAGTGACTTTCCTTTTGGAATCAGAAAACATTCAGAATTAATGTTTTTGTAAGTTAGTAAGAGGAAATACTTTAAACTGACCAATCTAATCAGGTTTAAGTTAGTGATTAAACTAGTACTTTAAATCGTGATGCGGTGCATGAAGAAGGGAGATGTCACTGGGTAATGAGGCGGCGCTCAGGGTTTACAGATGTTGGTCTAGGAATACTTCACACGTATCACTTCGCCTGTTAGTAATGAGAAGGTCACATTTATGCTCTGTCCTCCAGATCTGTCCAGATTTGAACCACTTCCTAAAGGGTTCAATGGTAATTTTTCTGATTTCATATGTTTTTTCCTTCTCCTTTGTACAGGATGAGAGAAGGCAGACTCACTGGGTGACGGAGTCTAATAGCCATTTATCTAAAGCTGATTTGAACCAGATTTAGCTGTTCTTAGTCTGCTCATCAAGATATGAAAAGTTTTGGGACTTTTAGCTATAGATCAATTTTTTTTTCTTTGGTAAATGGTTATAATCATATTTCAGTGACAATTTCCTAAACCTACTTATCTACTTACGTGTGAAATTGCAAGAACTAAAGCTTCAGATTTTTCCAATACGTTTCTCAAGACTACAATTATTCCCACTGTGACACGAATCAGAATGTGGTTATAATTATTTAAACATTCCGAATTGCACAATTATTTTTACAATCCCACAATTCTGATCTCTTTCCACTCTTGTCTTCTCAACATAATTTCGCCTCTGTTCCATGTAAGAAATGGAAGAGAAGTATAAAGAAATAAAATTGACTAAATGCAATATGTACCTGCTATTTTAGACACCTTTAGAAAGTGTATTTATTCTTTGCTTCATTCACTCATTCAAATATTTACCGAGTGCCTAATATGCACCTCGCAGTATTGTAGGCACTGGAGATGTAATATAAACAAGAAAAATTCCTGCCATTGGAAAATTTAAATAACAGCAACAATTGTCAGCAAAAAATATTTCAGACGAGGATAATTAACACAGAAAAAAACAAAACAGAATCATGCAGGAAAGTGCATGTTCTGCAATGGAGAGGAAAACAGCATGAAGAGCACCTCCATTTAGAGCAGTCAGCAAGGGGGATGATATTTGAATTAATATGGATCCAATCTCAAAATCAATAATATAAAAATATGATATTGAAAATTTTTATTTAAAATCAAGTCAAATGTTTCAGTGAATACTTTTAATAAAGTACGTTGAAAAGCAAGTATCACTTGTAAAATGAGGGAAAATCTTTAAATTTATCTTTATATTTGAACAGTAGTATCAATATTGTTAAAAATATTAAGCGGATAACTAACATAATTTGTTTTTATAATAATATAAAATATAGTATTTTCTCTTTTTCTTTGAACCACTTCTTTTTCATGTATGATGCCAAAATTATAAAATGATGGCAAAGTCCCAAGGGGAGGTGTAGGTTTATTTCTTAAAGGTGGTTCATGTATCCAAAATATTTAGAAAACATGACTTTAGGATGAGATCTGAAACATTTAGAAGTGTGTATCTATTGATTATATGAGAATGTTAAGTACTTTCTTAGATCCATTTGACTTTTTACGAGAACACAGTAAAGATTGAGTTACTGCATTCTCATTACTTCTCTGAGGACCGCCCTTAACTCAAGATCACGTAGCAAATACCTATAGGTTGGTAATTCTTGCCAGTGAAATCACCCATTTTGTTTATTTTTTTAAAATAAAAGTTCATTTTCTTAATTTTAACTGGTATTCTTGTCTCAAGTATTGCTCATTTCCAATTCATCCTCTACACAGTTCCTTTATTGGTCTATCAAAATTACAAAAATATAATTTAAAAGTTGTAAGCATATAAATCCTATACTTAAAACACTACGAAGTCTCCTATTAACTGGTTCAGCACTTTTCAAAATATTTCACTGAAGTGTCTCAAATTACACTGGAGATTGAGCAAATATGTTGGGGTGTGGGGTCATTTTTATTGAGGTATACTTTATGTCCTGTAAAATGAATAAAACTAAATGTACAATTCAACATATTCTGAAAAATTCCTTCACCTGGATGACTCGGACTCCTATTAAAAATTAAAATACTTCCATCATTTGAGAAATATTTCTTATACTTCTTCCCAAACTCCTCACTTATCCCTGCTCCAACTGTCAAGAAGCAAACCTGTTCTGATACGTTTCGTCATTAGCTTCATTACAGTCTGACTGTAACAGAATTTCAAATATAACTACAGAGTGTCTGACCTACTTTGTCCAGCTGAATAGATGAATGTTTAAAGGCTTATTATTTTTCTGTGTGCATTAGTAGCTTATTCTTTTTTGTTTGTCTTAATTTCCTGAGAGGAAATTTATTTCACTATTTGATATACAACAATTTATTTAGCCATCCTTCAGTTGTTGGATATTTAATGTTTTCTCTTTTGAGCAGCTATGAATAGTTGTTATGGATAACCTTGCGTACATTATTTTGTGTAAATATGTTTTCATGTCTCTTGTTTAAATACCTAGGTATGGAGTGGCTTGGTAATATTTTTAAAATATTTGTGTTTAATTATCAGAAAAACTGAGAGGCTAATTTCCAGAAAGATTTCTATCATTTTTATCCTCCCATACTACTGTCCACATCCCGGCCGACGTTGAGTGCTGTTAAGTCCTTTTGAATTCTATGAAGTATATAGTGGTATCTCACTGTGGTCTTCTTTTGCATTTCTCTGATAACTAATAATGCTAAGTACTTCGTCATGTGCTTACTGGGCATTTTTATATCTCATTTTGTGACTTGTTTTCATATCTTTTGACTATTTTTAATTTATCCGTGTTTTTATTATTGAAATGCAGAAGTTAATTACATATTGTGGATATAAATTCTTTGTCAAATGAATTGTAGACATGTTCTTTCAGTCCATAGTTTGTTTCTAGGATCTTCCATAAAAATAAATAAATAGAAATCATTTATCAATTCCAGCAGTTTTTTTGTAGAGGTTTTAGGCTGTTCGATATATAGGATCATGTCATCTGCAAACAGGGACAGTTTGACTTCATCTTTTCCAATCTGGATGCCCTTTATTTCCTTCTCTTCTCTGATTGCTCTGGCTAGTACTTCCAACACTATGTTGAATAGGAGTGGTGAGAGTGGGCATCCTTGTCTAGTTCCTGTTCTTAAAGGAAAAGCTTTCAGCTTTTCCCCATTCAGGATGATATTGGCTGTGGGTTTGGCATATATGGCTTTAATTATGTTGAGATACTTTCCCTCTATACCTAACTTATAGAGGGTCTTTGTCATGAATGAGTGCTGAACTTTATCAAATGCTTTTTCAGCATCTATAGAGATGATCATATGGTCCTTGTGTTTGAGTTTATTAATATGGTGTATCACATTTATTGATTTGCGTATGTTGAACCAACCTTGCATCCCTGGGATGAATCCCACTTGATCGTGATGAATAATTTTTCGTATGTGTTGCTGTATTCTGTTTGCTAGTATTTTAGTGAGGATTTTTGCATCTATATTCATCAAGGATATCGGCCTGTAGTTTTCTTTTTTGGTTATATCTTTACCTGGTTTGGTATCAGGATGATAGCAGGATATAAAATCAACACGCAAAAATCAGTAGCATTTCTTTTCTCCAATAGTGAACATGCAGAACGAGAAATCAAGAAAGCCTGCCCATTTACAATAGCCACCAAAAAAATAAAATACTTAGGAATTGAATTAACCAAGGAGGTAAAAAATCTCTATAATGAGAACTACAAACCACTGCTGAGAGAAATTAGAGAGGATACAAATAGATGGAAAGATATTCCATGCTCTTGGATTGGGAGAATCAACATAGTGAAAATGTCCATACTACCCAAAGTGATATACAAATTCAATGCAATCCCCATCAAAATTCCAAAGACATTTTTCTCAGAAATGGAAAAAACTATCCAGTCATTTATATGGAACAATAAAAGACCACGCATAGCCAAAGCAATGCTGAGCAAAAAAAATAAAGCTGGAGGCATAACACTACCTGACTTTAAGATATACTACAAAGCTATAATAACCAAAACAGTATGGTAATGGCATAAAAACAGACACACTGACCAATGGAATAGAATAGAGAATCCAGAAATCAACCCACACACTTACTGCCATCTGATCTTTGACAAAGGCACCAAGCCTATTCACTGGGGAAGGGACTGCCTCTTCAGCAAATGGTGCTGGGATAACTGGATATCCATATGCAGGAGAATGAAACTAGATCCATACCTCTCACCGTATACTAAAATCAACTCAAAATGGATTAAGGATTTAAATATACACCCTGAAACAATAAAACTTCTTAAAGAAAATATAGGAGAAACATTTCAGGAAATAGGACTGGACACAGACTTCATGAACACGACCCCAAAAGCACGGGCAACCAAAGGAAAAATAAACAAATGGGATTATATCAAACTAAAAAGCTTCTGCACAGCAAAAGAAACAATTAACAGAGTTAAAAGACAACCAACAGAGTGGGAGAAAATATTTGCAAAATATACATCTGACAAAGGATTAATATTCAGAATATACAAGGAACTCAAACAACTTTACAAGAAGAAAACAAGCAACCCAATTAAAAAATGGACAAAAGAGCTAAGCAGGCATTTCTCTAAGGAAGATATACAAATGGCCAACAAACATATGAAAAAATGCTCAACATCACTCAGCATCCGGGAAATGCAAATCAAAACCACACTGAGATACCACCTAACCCCAGTTAGGATGGCTAAAATCCAAAAGACTCTGAACGATAAATGCTGGCGAGGTTGCGGAGAAAAAGGAACTCTCATACATTGTTGGTGGGACTGCAAAATGGTGCAGCCTCTATGGAAAATGGTATGGAGGTTCCTCAAACAACTGCAGATAGATCTACCATAGAACTCAGCTATCCCACTGTTGGGAATATACCCAGAGGAATGGAAATCATCAAGTCGAAGGTATACCTGCTCCCCAATGTTCATCGCAGCACTCTTTACAATAGCCAAGAGTTGGAACCAGCCCAAATGTCCATCATCAGATGAGTGGATACGGAAAATGTGGTACATCTACACAATGGAATACTACTCAGCTATAAAAACGAATGAAATACTGCCGTTTGCAACAACATGGATGGACCTTGAGAGAATTATATTAAGTGAAACAAGTCAGGCACAGAAAGAGAAATACCACATGTTCTCACTTATTGGTGGGAGCTAAAAATTAATATATAAATTCACACACACACACACACACACACACACACACACACAACCGGGGGGGGGGGGAAGATGATATAACAACCACAATTACTTGAAGTTGATACGACAAACAAACAGAAAGGACATTGTTGGGGGGGAGGGGGTGAGGGAGATGGGAGGGAGGTTTTGGTGATGGGGAGCAATAATCAGCCACAATGTATATCAAGAAAATAAAATTTAAAAAATAAATAAATAAATAAATAAATAAATAGATAGATAAATGAATAAATAAATAAATAATGTTTGTCTACCCTAAGGCTAAAAGGATTTTTTTTTTACCTTATTCAAAATATTTTAACATTTACTTGTACATATTTGCAGGTACAGTGTGTTGTTTCAATACATGCATATATTGCACAATGATTCACTTATGGTAGAGATAATAGTTTCGTACCTATTAGTCCACCTCCTCCCTTCACCCCATCACCCGACCCCCACCTCTGGTAGCCATTACTCTACACTTTCTATGAGAACCACTTTTTTTTTTTAATTCCACGTATGAGTGACATCATGCAGTATTTGTGCCTGACTTACTTTACTTAACACAATGGTTTCCAGTTCCATCCATGAGACTGCAAATGAAAGTATTTCAATTTTTTAATAGTTGAGTAGTATTCCGTTGTGTATATTACATATACCACAATTTTTTATCCATTCATCCATGGATGGACATTTAGGTTGATTCTATCTCTTGGCTATTGTGAACAGTGCTGCTATGAACATGGGAAGGCAGATGTCTTTTTGACATATTGATTTCATTCCTTTGGGTGTATACTGAGTAGTGAGATAGCTGGATCATAGGGTAGATCTGTTTTTAATGCTGTGAGGAACCTCCATACTGGTTTCCACAGTGGCTGTACCAATTTACACTCCCACCGGCAACATAGGCGAGTTCCTTTTCCCCCACATCCTCACCAGCATTTGTTGTTTGTTGTCTTGGTGATAACAGCCATTCTAACCGGAGTGAGATGATATCTCTTTGTGCTTTTAATTTGCATTTCCCTAATGATTAGAGAGGTTGAGCATTTTTGTCATGTGCCTGTTGGACACTTGTATATCTTCTTTTGAGAAAAGTCTGTTCGGGCCCTTTGCCCATTTTTTAATTGGGTTGTTTTTGTACTTTTGAGTCTCTTAAGTTCCTTACACATTCGGGAAATTAGCCCCTTGCTTGATGTGTAGTTGGCAAACACTCTATCCCTGTCTGTTTGTTGTCTTTTCACTTTGCTGACAGTGCCCCTTGCTGTGTAGTTTTTTGATTGAGATAGACCTATTTATGTATTTTTGCTTTAGTTGCCTGTGTCTTTGTAGTCTCGCTCAAAAAAGTTCTGCCCACTCCCATTTTGTATAGTGTTTCCCGTATGTTTTCTTCTATTAGATTCATACCTCAGGTCTTAAAGTGAGGTCTCTGGTCTGTTTTGAGTTGATTTTCGTGTATGGTGAGAGATAAGGTCCAGCTTCAATCTTCTTCAAGTGGATATCCAGTTTTTCAACCATCATTTGTTGAAGAGGCTGTTTTTTCCTCCTTGTATGTTTTTGGCACCTTTCCTTTATTAAAAATCAGTTGGCTGGAAGTGCATGAGTTTATTTCTATTCTATTCCACTTGTCCATTTCTATTCTATTCCATTTGTCAATTTGTTGTTTTTATGCTAGTGTCATGTTTTGGTTATTATAACTTTATAGTATATTTTGAAGTCAGGAAATATAGTGCCTCCAACTTTGTACTTTTTGTTCAAGATTGCTTTCTCTATATGGGGTATTTTGTGGTTTCATATAAATTGTAAGATAATTTTTTCTATTTCTGAGAAGAGTGTCATTGATACTTTGATAGGTATTGCATTGAATGTGTAGATTTGGGGGATAATATGGACATTCTGATGATCTTAATTCTTCCAACCCATGAACATAGGATATCCTTCCATTTCTTTGTGTCCTCTTCAATTTTTTTCAACAATGTTTTATAGTTTTCATTGTAGAGATTTCATATTCTTGGTTAAATTTACTCCTAGGTATTTCATTTTTTGATAGCTATTGTGAATGGGATTACTTTCTTGATTTCTTTTTTGGCAATTTTGTTGGTGGTGGATAAGAAGGCTATTAATTTTTGTGTACTGATTTGTATCCTGCCACTTTACTGACTAAATTCGTATATTAATTCTAGTAATTTTTTGGTGGAGTCTTTAGCATTTTCTATGTACATGATCGTGTCATCTGCAAATAGGGAAACTTTGACTTCCTCCTTTCCTATTTGATGTCATTTATTGCTTCCTCTTGCTTTATTGTATACGCTAGAACTTCTAGTACTATGCTGAAAAAGAGTGGGGAAAATAGGCATCTTTGTCTTTTTCCAGATCTTAGAAGAAAAGCTTCCAATTTTTGCCCATTCACTTTGGTATTAGCTGTGAATTTGTCATATATGGCCTTTATTGTGTTGATGTACGTTCCTTCTATACCTAATTTGTTGAGTGTTTTTATCATGAAGTGGTGTTGGATTTTATCAAATTCTTTGCCTGCATCTATTGAAATGATATATATTTTTCCCCTTCATTCTGTTGATGCAATGCATCATGTTTATAGATTTGCATATATTGAACCATCCTTGCATTCCTGGGGATGAATCCCAGCTGATCGTATTGCATGATCTTTTTAATGTGTTGCTAGATTTTGTTTGTGAGTATTTTCTTGAGGAACTTCACATCTTTGTTCATTAGGGATATTGGTCTATAGGTTTTTTTGTATCTTTTTCTGGTTTTGATATGAGGGTTATGATGGTCTTGTAGAATGAGTTTGGAAGTATTCCCTCCTCTTCAATTTTACGGAAGAATCTGAGAAGAATTTCTATTAATTCTTCTTTAAAAGTTTGGTATAATTTGGCAGTGAAGCCATCTGGTTCTGGGGTTTTCTTTGTTGGAAGACTTTTTATTACTGCTTCAATCTCATTACTCATTGGTCTGTTTTGGTTTTCTCATTCTTTGTGAATCAACTTTGGTAAGTTGTATGTGTACAAGAATTTAGCCAATTCTTCTAAGTTTTGCATTTTGTTCACATATAGTTGCTCGTAGTAGTCTTTTTCATTTCTGATTTTATTTGAGTCTTCTTTTTTCTTCATTAGTCTAGTTAAACGTTTATTGATTTTGTTTATCTTTTCAACTCCTTTTCATTGACCTTTTGAATTTTGAATTTTTTTAAAATCTCTAATTCATTTATTTCTGCTCTGATCTTTGTTATTTCTCTCCTTCTACTGATTTGGGATTTGGTTTGTTCTTGTTTTCCAGCTCCTTGGAGGTAACATCAGAATTTTTATATGGAGTCTTTCTTCTTTTTTGATGTAGGCATTTATTGGTATAAACCTCTCTCTTAGAACTGCTGTTGCTGTATCCCACAGTTCTGGTATGCTGTGTTTTAATTTTCATTTGTCTCCAGAAATTTTAAATTTCCTTCTTGATTTCTTCTTTGACCCATTCATTGTTTAGGAGCATATTGTTTAATTTCCATGTATTCATACAGTTTCTAGTGTCTCTTTTGCTGTTGATTTCTAGTTTTATTCCATTGAGTTTTTTAACAATTAAAGCCTGGGATTTTTTAAGTTTGTCTTTTTCTGATCATGCCAATTGTCTTATTTTATTTTTTACTTTTTATTATTAGCATATTCATTATTACAAATCATGGTTTTTCTTTATGCCCTTTACCTGATCCATCACCCCCAACTCCCTCCATTCTCTGCCATCTCTAGTATCTGTAGGTAGGTTTACTCTCTCCTTCTGAAAGTTCAATATATTTTTGTCTGTCTTCCTTCCTTTCTTAGCACCCAGTTATGACTGAAAACATGCAATGTTTCTCTTTCATTGGATTACTTCACCTAACATAATTTTCTCCAGTCTTATCCATGTTGCTGCAAATATCAGAATTTTACTCTTTTTTATAGCTGAGTAGTGTTCCATTGTGTATATACACCACATTTTCCTTATCCAGTCATCCATCAGTGGACACTTACGTTGGTTCCATATTTTGACTATTTTACATAGAGTTGTGATGAACATGGGAGTGCAGGTATCCCTTCAACATGATGATTTCCATTCCTTTGGATATATACCCAGTAGTGGGATTGCTGGATCATATGGTAGTTCTACCTGTAGTTGTTTCAGGAACCTCAATACTGTTTTCCATAATGGCTGTATTAATTTACAGTCCAACCAACAGTGTAGAACAGTTCCCCTTCCCCCACATCCTTGCCAGCACTTGTCATTTTTGTTTTTTTTAAAAATGGCCAGTCTAACTATGGTGAGATGATATCTCAGTGTTTTATTGCATTGTGGTTGGACAAGATAGTTGATATGACTTCAATTTTTTTGAATTTGTTGAGACTTGTTTTGAGTTGTAACTCATGATCTACTCTAGAGAATGTTCCATGTGCTGCTGAAAAGAATATGTATTCTGAAGCTGTTGGATGAAATGTTCTACATATGTCCATTAGGTACAATTATTCTACAGTAGAGATTAATTCTCATGTTGCCTGGTTAATTTTCTGCCTGAATAATCTGTCCTTTACCAAAAGTAGGGTATTAAAAATCCCCAACTATTATTGTTTTGGAGTCAACCTCTCTCATTAGTTCCAATAGTAATTCTTCATATAATTAGGAGCTCCAGAGTTGGGTGCATATATATTTAGAACTGTTAGAATTCTTGTGGAATTGATCCCTTTATCATTATATAATGATCTTCTTTATCTTTTTATTTATTTATTTTTTCACTTTCCGTGCCTTGAAGTCTATGTTATCTGATGTAAGTATAGCTGATCCTGCTCTTTTTTGGTTTCCATTTGCATAATTTTTTTTTATTTTCCTTCACTTTTTTCCAGTGTGTGTCTTTATTGGTTAAGTGAGTTTCTTGTAGGCAGCATATTTTTGGTTCTTGTTTTATAATCCATTGAGCCACTATGTGTCTTTTAATTGGGACATTTAATTCATTCATATTTAGGGTTATTATTGACATGTAGTGACTCATTACTGTCATTTTCCTATTCATTTCCCTGGTTGTTTTGTGGATCCTTTTTTCCTTTTCTCTGGTCTTGTCTTCCTTTGTGATTGAGTGGTTTTTCTCTATCTTTACATTTTGCTTTCTTGCTATTCATTTTTAGTATGTCTTATAAGTTCTTGTATTATGGTTATCATGAGGCTTAGAAAAAACATGTTATAGCTGTAACAAATTATTTTAGAATAGTGACAACTTACCTTTGATATCTAAGAAAAAAGAAAAAAAATAAAGCCAACTCCACACGTCATTATCATTTCCCACTACTTTTTGACAATTTATCCTGTTTCAAGATACATCTCTTCATATTGTCTTTCTTTTATACATTGCTGTATACGTTCGTGTCTTGTTAGGTTTGTACAATCATTTTCACACTAAGGATGTAAGCAGTTTATTCATCCCCTTACAACACTAGAGTATTCTGAAGTTTTCCATGAACTTATTTTACTAGCTAGTTATGTACATCAAATGTTTTATTCCTGGTCCTTAGTGTCTTCTATCAGATTGAAGAACTCCCTTTATTAGCATTTCTTTTAAGGCCAGTCTAGTGGTAATGAATTCCCTGAGCTTTTGTTTGTCTGGGAAAGATTTTATTTCTCCTTCATATTTGAAGGTTAGTTTTGCTGGGTACAGAATTCTTGGCTGACAAACTTTTTCCTTTAGCATTCTGAATATATCATATAATTCTCTTCAGGCTTATAGGGTTTCTAGTGATGCCGGGCTTTAAAAACTAACGCCACCTTAAGTGACATTACAAGTGTCAGCCTAAGACGGCACCGGGAGGAAGTAGGGTGGGAGTGTCTGCGGGAACCTTGCCTTAGCCCTTAATTGGCCACACTTGTGAACACTCCGTGATTGCAATAGATAGGCATTGAGACAGGACCCTTAAGCTGATTGGAGGATGTAAAAAACCTGCCTTCCCAATTTACCTTTAAAAACAAGTGCTTGTGTGCTAATAAACGGAACTGCTCGACAGAACCCCCACTGCATCTGAGTGTCCTTTAACTGGGCTGTTTTTTGGGGGGGCCAGTGGTGTGCTCACCTCTCTTCACGGCTCTCTTCCCCCATCTCCTTACAAAGGGGACAGGAGGGAAAGAGGAATCCCTGGCCGTTTGCTTGCCCACCAAAAGGAGCGAGGCTAGGGCTTTTTGGGTCGGCTGGTGGCGGACCCAACATAGTGAGAAATCCACTGAAAGACTTATTGGTGCTATGTTGATTATTATGTGGTTTTTTTTTTTTCTTGCTGCTTTCAATATTCTCTCTGTCTTTGTTTTTTAATAATTTGATTATGATGTTCCTTGGGGTGTTCCTCCTTGGATTGCATTTGATTAGCAACCTCTGAGCTTCCTGTACCTGGATACTGTCATCTTTCTCCATAATTGGGAAATTTTAAACCATTATTTTCTTGAATATGTTTTCTACTTCTCTTCCTTTTTTGTCACCTTTGGGTATGTCAATTATACACAGATTATTTCGCTTGAGGGATCTGTCTTCATGCCATTTCCCTTTGCTAATTCCTGTAAAAAATGTATTTAACATTTTATATTAACTTGTCATGAGTTTTTATTCCAATTTGCAACTATCCTCAAATTAACATTATGGAAATTTAGTTTTTTAAATATTTATCATTTCAGTTAATTCAGGTAACACAATTAAAGGTAAGCACAATTTAAAATGAGACAAATTATAGATGATATTAAGTTTACAAAAACAAAACTGAACTAGAAAGTTTTTGAAATTCTCTGTTTCAGTTATTAAGGCCTTCAGTCTGTACTCGCCATGAACTGAGTAGACAGTAAGGTCAAGAGGTTATCTTCTGCATTGCATACAGACTGAAATCATCATAAAGAATTGGCCCATGTTTGAGAACTGCATTTATTGTGTCATTAAAAGTAAGCTTACTGTTAAAGGTGAATAGGTTTTAAAATCTTAGGGATTCTAAACTGTTTTTAGGGTTAATTATGGCACTTCATATAGACTATAATTCACAGACATCCCTAAATTAATAGAAAAAAATCCTACCTAACTGCCTAGTTCTGCACTGTAAACCATTTAGCAGTTACACTAGAGCCCCTTTAAAGGCAGTTTTAAATGGCCCATGGCTGGTTTCCAAAATAAATAAATTAAAATTTGGCTGTTAGAGAATGTTAAATGTTAAAAACAATTTTAATGAATAGCAGTGGCAAACTGTGGACCACTGAGGGTTTTGTTTTGTTTTATTATTAAAGTTTCTTTAGTGCATTTGAATATGGCAATTCCTTGGTAACAATTTCAACACAAGAAATTGATGATTCTGTAGGTTACTTAAGTTAACACATCTGTCCATCCCTTTACATTCATATAGCTTTTAAGAAATCATAAAACATTAGTAATATTATTGGGAACACAAAATGACAATAAAGTACCAATATTTTCTTAAGTCTACCTTTTTATCCCTTTTAGACCAATCTAGTCTTTTTCTTTTCCTTTTGGATGATATTCCTATTCCTGACATCTAAATGATGGCAAACTTCAGTTATCTTGATTTATAAGAAATTGTTGAAAATATGATAGATATTATAGTCTCTAGGAAGTCAATATTTTCAGAAAAACATTAGAGCTTTAACATGGCATAATTTTCCCCCACTATGAGAAAGAATGCATGTGACTTTGGCAACAGTGTTCTCTTTAGACAACTTGCACAGGTAAAATACTGCATATTACCTTAATTCAGCACATTTAGTTATTCCTATTTTCCAAGACAGGTGTTTTAATGGGGCTGCTGACTAGTCTTCCATTGCATGGAAAATCAAGCAGTAGTCTAATTTAGTGTCTTGAAAATTTGAGTTTCATAAAGAAATGTGTTGTTAAGAAAATACGAAGCACAAATATTGATGTTTAAATAGCTCATTGTAGAATATGTTATTATTTTTAAGATTGCTTCTTTAAAACTGCTAGCTAATTTTAATCTTAAAAAGCCATATTGATCACACTTTATTATAATTTTAGTTGAATATATAACTATTCAAATATTTATTGACCAAAGAATATTGTTCTGAAATTTGTGTTTACATACAAATTTATAATGTACTAAGATGCTGTCTTTAATTAGGTAGAAACAATTTGTATTGTAAATTAAAACCACTCTAGATTCAGATATTATGATATTAATTGTTGAATATCGAATCTTTTCACCCACTTTTCTAAAAATTGTGGTGCTTTGACTGACATAGTTTTAAAATCATGTCTTAAACACTGCTGACTTTTACATTTGGGACTCGGGGTGGAAATTCTGTTCAAAAACAGATGAATGACTTCATTTAAACTCTCACCAAATGTTTTTAGCTCTGAATTTCTTCATTAGATCCAGATGTTACAGTATTAACTGCCTGTAGCCATTTATACTAATAATCCATGAATTGGCATTTTTGCTAATAATATAGCAAACTCAGGTTTTTCTTCATCACTTTTACTTAAAATGGTTAGAGAGATGGAGAATAGTGGCAATTTTCAGTCCTTGCAGTAGCTTGTTTCCAAATCGCCCTCTTTGAATTATACTATCCATTAGGAAAGTAATTGGCTAGAAGATGTTCTTTCAAAACTCTATTGAGTAGCAGTCATGTGCTTTCTAAATAAAAAATGAGGGTCATATTTTACTTCAGTATGCAATTGATCAGTATGAGAGCAGAGCAAAGGTACAATAACTTATTACTTAGTCACAGACTAAACAAAGATTACATTATAACGGAGAAGTTTACTCATAAGTAAAATATATCCATATGTATTTCCATACATTTTTTCATAAGAGGAATATGTGGTATGACTCCTTACAGAAGAGTGAAGTTACTGTACTCCACATGTTAATATAGCTATTCCCATGTTAATATAGCTATTTAGATGACATTAGATGGAAACAGTACTCATTTATCAAAATCAGTAGTGTCTTAGGTTTTAATATATGCTTTTTAAAAAATGACAGCCACCTGCAGTCTCTACCATAATCTTTCCAAATCAAAACCTACAATTTTCCTGAGACCTGCTGTCTCCATGGAGACTTTCATTTACTAAGATATTTTTCAATCTCGTCTCAGTCTTGCTAGTATTTATTTTTCTCCATTTTTGTTCCATTTTAATGGCTGATCTTCTTTATTTTCTGGCTGGTTTTTGTTTGTTTGTTTTGTTTTTGGAAGTTTGACACCAACTATTCCATACTCATTTTTTTTTATCCCAGTCAGAATGGCACCAGCAATTAAGAGCCCTTCACAGAACTTCTGCCTTAAATGAAAGAGATTAATTCTGATGTTATTTCCACTAGGTGATGCTTTTCTTTAGAAGTTCTAAAATGTTTACCTCTATCATCTATCTATAGTATAATGAAAAATACTACTATGTATAATGTAGATATTTGATAGTCATGTCTGATTTGTACTTATATCACACCATTTACATTTATTAAAGCAGAAAGGATGAATTATTGTTAAAATTTAACAGAGACAACTGAGCAGCAGTAACGCATTGCATTGTTACTAAGTTAATGTGTTGTTTTTAACGTAGTCTTCAAAAAGTATGAGGTTAGACATTATGAAACAGAGACAGTATAAGATTTGTCACTATCTTCAAGAAGTTTGCAATATTTTACTTTAAAAAATCAACAATTTAAGAAAGTATATGAAAAGTACCTGATAAGTTCTCTAAGAGTCACATCTGAAAAGATTACCATGTACTAGAGTCAAAGGAGATTCTATGAATATCTAAAATCCTGACTTGAGTTGTCGGGTCCACCGCTGGCCGACCCAAACAGCCTTTGCCTCGTTACCAGTCTCTCCCTTGGTGGGCAAGCGAATTGCGCGCATTCCTCTTTCCCTCTGGTCCCCGTTGGGAGGAGAAGGGGGAAGAGAGCAGTGAAGAGAGGTGAGCACAGCCCCTGGCCCCAACCAGCCCGTTAAAGGACACTCAGAAGCAGCGGGGATTCTCTCAGTTCTGTTTATTATCACATAAGCACTTGCTTTTAAAGGCAAATGGGGAAGGGAGGTTTTTACATCCTCCAATCAGCTTAAAGGTTACTAGAGCATGCATCCTGTCTCAATGCCTAGCTATTGCAATCATGCAGTGTTCACCAGCGTGGAAGCGCATATTTGGCCAATAAGGGCTAAGGCAAGGTTCCCGCAGACACCTCCACCCTACTTCCTCCTGGTGCCATCTTAGGCTGCCACGTTAATATGCCTTTGTGGGCCAATAATGGTGCCGCTTGTAATGTCACTTAAGGTGGCGTTAGTTTTTAAGGCCTGACATTGAGTAATATGTTGGAAATCAAAATGAAAACAGTTTGAAGATAAGTTGCCTGAGGAACAATAAAAAGGGATATGGCATGAGAACTACCAGTACATATATCCTCAAAAAATTTTTCATACTGTATTGTATGTAAAGAACTGAGGAAAAGGAAATGGTACAAGTGAAAATGATCATTAAAAGTAAAGTGACTCTTCTAATAACACATTTCTATAATAAAGGCTAACATTGATCAAGGACTTACTCTATGCTAGGTTCTGTTCTAAACATATTAATAACTGAATCAATATGCATAATAATTCTATGAGGTGGACGTCATTTATACAAGTATTCCCATTTTACCGATGAGGAAACTGAGTCATAAAAAGTTAACGTTTCTCACCATAAACTGTACAGATACAGTAATTCTGTCCTAGAAATGCTGATTCTGGAGCCCACACTCATATTTACTACACTATACGCAATTCATAGTCCTACTTCATACCTCCCAATCACTGACAGAATATTTTGTAGTAGTTGGAATAAAATTACAAATTTGCTCTGCTAGAACATAATGTAAATGAGGGCTGATACCCCAATTTCTATCTCTATGCTTCATTCACTCAATGTTCATTTTATAAACAGCTATGTTTCTCAGCCTCACTTATGTTTTCCTTTGTTGAAGCAATTATTTTCTTACCTGTTTCTCTGAACTGGTTGTTTGTTTTATAGCTTCATAATTATTTTTGAAATATATTCAGATACGTTTATCTTTCTAATTACTAAAATAAAAATGTTCTTTATGACTTACTAGCTACTTTTGTTCTATTGTAAGTACCTTTGCATGCATATGAGAAATATACACGTTTGCATTTGCAATTCTCACATCCACATATAAGTTTCTTAGTTGCATATTTCTTCTCATCAATTTACACAAACATCCAGCTCTTATAATCTATTATATTTATTATTGGAGGCCTCAACAAAGTTTATGTAGGAAATATCTATTTTTCTAGCTATAAACTGTATGCCAAACACTAAACTTGCATTTTCAACTCCCTTCCTGGTTAATACTTTCACCTGAATTTCCTTTTTGGCCCATAACTAAATCTTAAAATATTGAAACTCAGAATTACAAACTTGGGGCCAGCCCCATGGCTCACTCGGGAGAGTGCGGTGCTGGTAGCGCCGAGGCCATGGGTTTGAATCCTATATAGGGATGGCTGGTGCGCTCACTGGATGAGCGTGTAGACAACACCGTGCCGAGGGTTGCAATCCCCTTACTGGTCAAAAAACAACAACAAAAAAAAGAATTACAAACTTGAGTCTCTTCTGGATTTTTCTATGACTGCCACTTTGCACCACAATTCTCCCATCTCTTATCCTTGTAGAAACCAGACCCTTAGAATCATCCTTAATTCCTTCAGTTTTCCTCACTTATCACTGCTAAATATCCTCAAGCCCTGAAAAGTCTTTTTCAGTTTCAATGCCAATGTAATCACCATAGGTGATTGTTTTCATGCCTAAATTGTTATAATGGAATTTTTTTTTTTTTTTTTTTTGTCTTTTTGTGACCGGTAAGGGGATCGCAACCCTTGGCTTGGTGTCGTCCGCACTGTGCTCAGCCAGTGAGCACACCAGCCATTCCTATATAGGATCCGAACCCGCGGCGGGAGAGCTTCTGCGCTCCCAAGTGCCGCACTCTCCCGAGTGCGCCACGGGCCGGCTCTATAATGGAATTTTAATAGATCTTCTGACGTTCACCTTCTCTTTGTTGTAATTGGCCTGACATAATTTTTCTGTGGAGGATACTAACATTTATAAAAAAAAAAAAATGTATTTCACAGGGCCTAGCTTCCAAAGCCCTATAGTTTCAGGTATAGCCTAACTTTTTATAATTACACATAGAAATGTTAAGCTTGCGAAAGACAGGAAACTTTCCCCAGGCTAAAGTCTCTGTTGTAGATAAAAAATTGTATCACAGCAAAATTGCTGGCTCTAAGGACAGATGTCCTTGGTGCAGTTAAACCTAATGATTGTTGCCATGACAATTATCTTACTCCTCTTTTGTAACCACCTATGTTCCTTTTCTGTAACTTTCCTGCCTGGAGGATAAATACCGAGAGTAAACCTATGTGTACTTTAACTATTTTAGGTTGCTGGCTCAATTCCAGCTCGAAGGACTATTGACTATTTAACCTACTGATTGCTATTAAGACATGTTGAGGAAGCTGCTTGATTATTGTTTAAATATGCTGAGGAAATTGCTGTAGGGAAATATGTGAAAAGAAAAATGTTTACTAAGGACAAGCTGTTTGTTGGTGGATCGACTTAGCTTTTTACAAATTGCATTCTGGAATGTCACATTGTTAATTTTACTGCTATTACTAGTTTTACACTGCCTTTGTTTTCATGTCCTTCTTTGATGATTGAATCAACTGATTTTTTTTGTGAAAATTCCTTGACATGAGAATAAAAAAGAGAAGCTTACTTTGAGTCAGGGCTGTCACATTCAGCTTTCTCCTTCTAACAGGGGAGTTGCTGAAGTGCAGTCACTTCAGGCCTCTCATGGCATTCATGGTGCTTTGAATAATTCTTTTTTTGTCTCCATTACACAGAGGGAAGTGTAACATTTTTCCAAATTATTTTTAGAATCCATGTATTTTCTTGCTCAAAAACTCTTCCTGCCTCCCAAAAGTCAAAACAATCAAATTTTGGGACCCAGAGTCAGGTTTACTTTGAAGCTATTGAAAATTGAGCATCAGGGCCCTTCACTGGCTAGGTAACATTCTAAGGCTCTCCTTCCAATTTTGTATGTATCATTTTATATTATATTTTATTTTTAAAAGAGTTTTCAAATTAAATTTGATACAGGAATTTTAAAAATTAAATCTGCTCCATGTTACCCTAACCCTAACTCTTTTATTTTTTAAACCATAACATTTCTGTTTTATAGCAATACTTTATACCTGTGAACCCCAATTATAATTCTAATATGATACATTTAATGTTTAAGAAATGAGTGGGTGGCTGTATGGAACATATAAAAAAACTAGAAAAAGAAAAAAATACCATTTTCTTTCATATTTCTCAGTTCTTCAGCTGTTCCTTGTAAGCAGTGTAGTTCAATAACAGCATTTCATGTATTACTTTTTATTTTGTGGAAAGGCTCAGATATATTAGAATAGTTTGTTTATAAACATCAATGCAACACGAGTTTTATTAATGCCTGCAATTACACAAACAGTGTAAGCACCTTGGGAGGCTATACAGAAGGTATAAGATATAAGATCTGCTCTCACAAAGCTCATGGTACTTCCTGATGAGACCAAGCATGCAGGTGTGAAAAACAAACTTCTGTATATGTGGCCTTTCTATATCCTCTAAAGAGTGAGTCTATTTAAAAGTTGAAAACTTCCGTCAATTCACCTACTTGTTGTGTGCATGGTGATGCAGTGGAAGATCAATGCAGTAAATATAAATTATAAATATTTAGAAGTGTTTTAAACGAGTGGCATATAGTAACTTTTTTCTTGAAAATTAAAAACGGGTTTTATTTCAGAAGAGACTGAAGGTAAAATAACCAAATATAGCAACTACAAACTAGTAGTTTTGCCAGATGAAGAATTGAAGGGTAGGCATCTGGAAGTCAATAGGAAACCTTTATAGGCTGCCACCACTGAAAACTCAAAGGTGTCGAGTGGTTCAAGAGGTGGGGTCGTCCTGCACTAACAGCAAAATCTCACAGTGGTTGGCATGTGAGTTGGCTTCTCTTCTGTGTTACCATCAACTTCATGATGTATGGAAAAAGGTTGACCATAACAAGGCTATTTACTAACCATTCCTGAGCAGCCACTCATACTATACAGACAGGATTATGAACCTTGGAGTCAGGCAAACATGGCTTGGCTTTGCTATTGTGACCTAGAGCTTTTTCATTCATTCCTGTGGAAAATAAAATTATTTTGTAAAAATAGTTTTGTTAGATGAGCTAAAATATATGAAATACTAAGTTCAGTTCTTGGAACACAGCAGGGACTTTAATTCAATTTATGAGTAAGATGACTAATTGCAGATTCTACTCAAACCTGAAATTATATTGAGGAAAGGCTAAGATACTGAAACATTTAGAGAGATACATGAAGTCAGATCATTACACAAGGAAAAGATTGAAGTACCTCACAGATTCACTTATAGTTTTCTTATCCATTCCAGAGAATAAAGAATAATTGCAGTTCTCCAACGTGAAAATCAGATTATGCCTACTCAAATTAGAATGAAATTATTTGATACCAGCTATCTACTCCTTGGAATATTTTAGAGGTAAAAGATTTCTGGTACTCAGACTACTTTTGCTCTGGAGAAATACATGCTACTCAGCCATGAAGTCTCCTTGATGTTTCCTCCTTTATCTGTAGGTAAAAGTGGTGATTAGTAACAAGTTGTAGTCCAGGACAAAAATCCTAAGTGCCCCCAAATAGAGTAAGCCAAAGTTACATATATGAAAGATGCCAGAGAAGACAGTTATTATGAATTATCAAAGATAATTTCTGAATTTATTGTTGATTTTTCAATATACAGTCTTCCATTAATCACTTTTTGATGATCTGCTCTTGTATAATGTTTCCTCAGTTAGTCTAGTCCTACATTTATTCACATTTCCTTCTTTTGACCTTTTCATTCTTTTAAGTGCAATAATGCAGTTGATTGACTTATATCACTCTAGTGTCTTCTTTTCATGCCATGGTTTCTGTCTCATTTTCCCCCACTTTCCAATGGTGCTCATTTCAAACTACTCCTTTAGAAAGAGTAAATTTGACTTTTTTTTTTTTGGCCTTTGAAAACTGCCTGGATTGGAAGATCTGAGTTTCTCTCAAACTCAGGCCCCGGAGGCTAAACCCAATTACCTCACAGCATACAGCAGCAATTATTCTAGGTCTAGTAATAATACTAGATATACATTGTTGAGTGCTTCCTCTGTGTCACACATTCTTTTCTGCCTTTGTATTGATTGTAGAACCCCATATAATCTTCACAACTACTCCATGGGACTGTGATTATTACTAGCTTAGAGATGACAAAACACAGACTTAGAGATGTTAATAAAATTATTCAATGTCACAGAGTTGGCAAGTAAAAGATTCTATGTTCTATAAAATGTTGGGAGACAATGTTCCAAGGGTCTGTCATTTCTGCACCTCCTATGAGCACAGGCACTTATTATCTTTGTTTTAAATTACTTTTGTAAGGATGTTTGTACAATAAACAGACTTGAAAAATAGAAACAGCATCTCCCTCTCCCTCTCACAAAGGAACAGGCATGCCGTATCTCACTACTTAGAATTCAGGTTCCCTAAGCCCATTGCTCTTCTCATGCAGTGCTACAAACTACATGTGCAGTTGCTACCTAGCTCTCTTCATGTCATCTTGTGAGTACTGAGGCTCAAGGCACTGGTGCAAGAAAGTGTTCATACACTGACTACTGGTAGTGCCATGAGTAATAAAGTCCTTTGTCTCTGTCCAGGAGTCTCATGTCCTCTGCCAGCATCCAAGAGAGTGTGGCAGGGTAACTTGCCTATTAGCTTGCAGATAGGATATAATTTCAGACCCTTTGAAGTTCCTGACATATGCTGTGCTATAATACTTTTTCTTATATAAGAAGTAATTTCTGAAACATTCAATTCAATTCTGATTATTTACAAATTTTGACTGATTTCTCCTATCTTCTGTCATGTGTCTTTAAGAATGAAATATAATCTCTTATAATTGTTTAAAAGGCAGCAACATAAATTTTGGATTAAGAAAATATTTTTATTAATTTGTTTTGCATTAAATACTCAATTGCACAATCAAACAAATTCTATCTCCAGTACACACACTCAACAATGTTTTTCCACTAATAGTTAAGGCAAAAACTTACATGTAGACTAAACATGATGGTGTAGCTTGTCCTCATGAAAAGAAAAAACATTTATTATATCTGTTCATATTTTCATATTATTTTATTGCATCTTAAATATTTTATTATACCTTCATTTCACAAACAATACGTTTGGACATGGTTACACATATTGATAAATAGGGCTGAAAGGAAGATAAATACTTACGGCTTAAAAGCACCTAAAGAGAATATCTTCATTACCTCAGGTTAAGGAATAATTTCTTAATCAAAGCACAAAATAACTAACCATAAAGAAAGAGACTAATAAAAAATGTAACTTGATTAAAATTAAAACCTTCTTTCATCAAAAACACCATAGAGTGAAAATACAAGCCATCATATAGAAAACAATGTTTGCATCACGTGTCTAATAAAGGACAATAACAGTATTACAAAGAACTATAGTCAGTCAATAGCAAAGAGACAAACAGCTCAGCAGAAATGGTACAAACACTTAAAAAGATACTTAAGAAAGGGAAAATTCAAATGGTCAATATATTAATTATATTTATAATTAATTAATCAACTTAATTAATAATTTCAGAAATTAAAAATGCATACATTAAAAGCATTACATAGCTACCAAAAAACAAATAAAATATAACCATACTGAATGTTGGAGAGGTTGTGGAACATCAGGGACTCTCATACACAAGTAGTGGAAGAGTGCAAGGGTATTTCAGAACACCATGGAAAGATCCAAATTATTTTTAATTCTATTTTTTCACAAATTTTTTGAAGTACTCTCATTCATGTTGTTTCTTAGTCATCTGTTGCTGTGAAATAAATAACCAAAAACTGGCTTCAAACAACATACACATACTACCTCACAGTTTCTGTGTGTTAGGAGTCTTGGCATAGCTTAGCTGGTTCCTCTGCAAGGCTGTCATCGAGGCATTGATTGGCAGGGGCTGTGTTCTCATCTGATGGCTTGGCTGGGGAAGGATCCACTTTCAATCTCACTCATTGTTAGCAGAGTTTATTTCCTTGCAGCCGTAACACTGAGGATCTTGGTTCCTAGATGACTGTCACCTGGATGCCATCCTCATTGCTGAGAGGCTACACTCTGTTCCTTGCCACATAGAGCTCCTTGGGTAGAGTTGAGATATTAAAAATATTAACACTTCTAATCCATAAATGTAGGATGTGCTTTCATTTATTTATGTTTTTTAAAAAATTTCTTTCATCAATGTTTTATAGTTTTTTATTTTATTTTTATTGAAACATTAATTATACATATTTGTTGGATACAAGATTTGAATATAAATACATGAATACAATGTATGATGATCAGATCAGGGTAATTAGCATATTCATGATTCTGAAACAATCATTTCTTTGCAATAAGGACATGGATCTTCTCTCTTCTAGCCATTGGATAACATACAGTAAATTGCCTAGCTAGTTTGTACACACATAGAAATTATTTTTCCTATATAGCTGTTGTTTGTACATTAACCGATCTCCCACTATTCTCCCCTTCCTCCTTCCTCAACTCTGGTAACCACAGTTCTGCTTTCTCTTTCTGATAGTTCAACTATTATTCTTTCTTCTTTCTTCTTTTCTTTTCTTTTTCTTTCTTTCTTTTCTCTCTCTCTCTCTCTCTCTCTCTTCCTCTCTCCCTCCCTCCCTCTTAAGCATCAACTTATAAATAAGAAAATGTGGGATTTCTTTCTGTGCCTGGTTTATTTCACTTAGCATAATTTTCTCCAAGCTTATCCATGTTGCTGCAAATGGTAGAATTTCATTCTTTTTTTTTTTTTTTTTTTGGTTGAGTAGTATTCCATTTTGTATATATAATGCATTTTCTTTAGCCAATCATCCATTGATAGACATTTAGGTTGGTTCCATATCTCGGCTTTTGTGAACAGAACTGCAATAACATAGGAGTGCAGGTATCCCTTCAATATGATGATTTCCATTCCTTTGGGTTTACACTCAGTAGTGGCATTGCTGGATCATATGGTGATTCTATCTGTAGTTGTTTGGAAAGCCTTCATACTGTTTTCCATAATAGCTGTTCTAATTTAAAATCCCATCAACAGTGTGTAAGAGTTCCCTTTTCTTCATGTACTTTTCAGCATTTTTTTTCTGTGTTTTTGATAATAGCCAGTCTAACTATGATGAGATGATAACTCAATGTAATTTAGATATTCATTTCTCTGAAGATTAGCAATGTAGACCATTTTTTCATATACCTGTTAGCCATTTCTATATCTTTTTTCAAAAAATGTCTATTCAGCTCCTTTGCCCATTTTTAATTGGATTTTTATTTTTATTATTAAGTTGAGTACCTTGTATGTTCTGGATAGTAATCCTTGGTCACATGCATAGTTTGCAAATATTTTATCCCATTATGTAGGTTGTTTTTTGCTCTATTGATTGTTTCCTTTGCTGTGCAGAAGCTTTTTAGTATTTTAATAAAATGCTAAAAATACTAGAAGCTTTTTTGTATTTTGATAAAATATTTGTCCGGTCCTACATCTTGAAGCATTTCCCCAGTATTTTTTTCTAGGAGTTTTATACTTTACGCTTATTTAGTTAAGCCTGTAATCCATTTTGAGTTGACTTTGGTATATGGCAAGAGATAAGGGTCTATTTTCATTCTTCTACACATGGATATTAAGTTTTCTCAGCATCATTTATTGAAGAGACTGTTCTTTCTCAATGTGTGTTCTTGGTGCCTTTGTCGAAAATCAGTTGGATGTAAATACATGGGTTAATTTCTGGGTCTATACAACCTCCCTGTTGGGGTGTGTAGGACTCTGTGTGTCTGCTTGAGCCAAGTAGTGAGTTAGGTCAACTGTGAGAATTGCAAGGTTGCTTCACCAAAGAGGGTTGGGCCACCAGCAGTGGCAATAGGCCCTGAGCAGTTGGCTTATAGGCTCCAGAGAGTGTACACCCCTGTGCCCTGAAGAGACTTTCCTGATTTCTCTGCAGCTCCTTTGCTGGGGTGGGCAGCCATGGGTGGGCTCACTAGAGCTATAGGTGTGGGTCTGGGCCCCCCTACAGAGGCATTTGGGGACTCCACTGCCTCCCAGCTGGGGTGCATGGTTCTATGCCTGTTCACTGGGGCCACAGAATGACTCACCATAGCTCTGAGAATTGCAAGGACACTTCATCAAATAGAACACGGCCACCATCAATAAACAAAGGCCCTGATGAACTGGTTTTCTGGTTCAAAAAAGTGCATGCACCGACCTCCTCTGTCCTGAGGGTGGCCCTCTTTCTACACTGGACCAGTTGTTCCTGGGGCACAGAATGTCATGTGGACTCAGATGTAGTTGACCTGGCATGGCGATAAGGCCTCAGGTCTGTGAAACTACCAAGGCTGTTTGACCCCAAAGAAAAACACTCTCAGGTGTTGGGTCCAATCCCAAAGCAGCCACTGCTGCCACAGCTTGGGACCCATTGGCTGGGGCAGCTCAGTGTAAACTCCTTCTCCAGATTGATACAGTTGTGTGGGCTCCCGGGAACTCCCAACACTGGGCATAACCCACAAAGGCAGTGCAACTCTCCTGTGGTTTGAGCTGCAGGCCTGCATTGCATGTTCACTCACCTCTCTGCTGCAAGCAAAAATTACTAAGGTCCTTGCTGCTCCAAGTTGGGGGAAGGGGTGGTGGAGGCCAGGAATTTTCTCCCTTTATGTGGCTGCCCTGAGTTTCTGTGCTCACCAGCATCTCTGCTATTCAGTTAATGTTGTCCAGCTCTGTCCTTTAGATGTTTTCATCTGAGAGCAGTTGCATATTTGAAGTATTTTCTGTCTTTGTGGGTGAGATGATTCTTGTCAGCCATCTTGGTCCATGTGCCCATTTTTTATTTTTTTTATAGTACAAGACTTCCACTTCCTTGGTAAATTTCTACTTATATTATTCTTTTTGATGATATTGCAAACAGAATTTTTACATTATTTTACTAATATTACTATCTTTCTAATTTTATTTTATCTTATTTTACTTCTCAAAATACATCGTACTTGATTTTCATGCCCCTTTACCCATTCCTCTCCACCCCCTCTCCTCCCCCCACATCATATAGCTCAAGGAATTTTTGTGGTTATTCTATCTTCTTCCCCCCACCCTTTATTTGTTTGTGTTTATTTATTTATTAATTTTTAGGTCCCACAAATAAGTGAGAACATGTGGTATTTCTCTTTCTGTGCCTGACTTGTTTCACTTAATATAATTTTCTCTAAGTCCGTCCATGTTGTTGCGAATGTTAGTATTTCATTCTTTTTTATAGCAGAGTAGTATTCCATTGTGTAGATGTACCACAGTTTTATTATCCACTCATCCGATGATGGACATTGGGCTGGTTCCAGCTCTTGGCTATTGTGTATAGAGCTGCAATAAACATTGGAGTACAGGTATCCCTTAAGCACGATGATTTCCATTCCTCTGAGTATATTCCCAGCAGTGGGATCACTGGGTCATATGGTGGATTTATCCGCAATTGTTTGAGGAAACTCCATATCATTTTCCATGAAGGTTGCACCATTTTGCATCCCCACCAACAGTGGATGAGAGTTCCTTTTTCTTTGCAACCTCTCCAGCATAGTCTTTTGGATGTTAGCCATTCTAACTTGAGTGAGATGGTATCTAAGTGTGCTTTTGATTTGCATTTCACAGATGTTCAGTGATATTGAGCACTTTTTCATGTGTCTGTTGGCCATTCATATATCTGCCTTTGAGAAATGTCTGTTCAGCTCCTTTGCCCATTTTTTAATTGGGTTATTTGGTTTTTTGTTGTAAAGTTGTTTGACTTCCTTGTATATTCTTGATATTAATCCTTTGTCAGATGTATATTTTTAATATATAGTAAATATTTTCTCCAACTCTGTTGGTTGATTTTTTTTTTACTTTGTTGATCATTTCTTTTGCTGTGCAGAAGATTTTTAGTTTGATATAATCCCATTTGTTTATTTAACCTTTAGTTGCCTGTGCTTTTGGGTCCTATCCATTAATTCTGTACCCACTCCTATTTCCTGGAGTGTTTTCCTCTAAGGAGTTTTATTGTTTCAGGGTATATATTTAATTCTTTAATCCATTTTGAGTTGGTTTGGTATATGGTGAAAGATACGGGTCTAGTTTCATTTTCCTACATACGATTATCTAGTTTTCCCAGCACCATTTGTTGAAAAGGTGGTCTCTTCCCCAGTATGTAGACTTGCTGCCTTTGTCAAAGATCAGATGGCTGTAGGCATATGGGTTAATTTATGGGTTCTCTATTCAGTTCCATTGATCCATGTGTCTGTTTTTATGCCAGTACCATGCTTTTTTGGTTATTATAGCTTTGTAATATAGTTTAAAGTCAGGTTGTGTTATGCAACCAGCTATTTTTTTTTTTTGCTGAGGATTGCTTTGGCTATGCATGTTCTTATGTTGTTTCATATAAATGTCTGGATAGCTTTTTCCATCTCAGAAAAAAATGTCATCGGAATTTTGATGGGGAATGCATTGAATTTGTAGATCACTTTGGGCAATATGGTCATTTTCACAATGTTAATTCTTCCAATCCAAGAGTATGGGATATCTTTCCCTCTTCTTGTGTCCTCTTTAATTTCTCTCAGCAGTGAAGTTCTCTTCATAGAGATTTTTCACATCCTTGGTTAGCTTTATTCCTAAATATTTTATTTTTTTGGTGGCTATTGTAAATGAGCTAGCTCTCTTGATTTCTTTTTTTGCATGTTCATGGGTGGAGTATAGAAATGCTACTGATTTTTGTGTGTTGATTTTGTACCCTGCAACTTTGCTGAAATCATTTATTAACTCTAGGAGTTTTTTAATAGAAGCTTTAGGCTGTTCAATATATAGGATCATATTATCTACAGAAAAGGACAGCTTGACTTCATCCTTGCCAATCTGGATGCCCTTTGTTTCCTTCTCTTCTCTGATTGCTCTGGCTAGTACTTCCAACTGTATGTTGAATAGGAGTGGTGAGAGTGGGCATCCTTTTTTAGTTCCTGTTTTTAAGGGAAAAGCTTTCAGTTTTTCCCATTCAGGATAATATTGGCAGTGGGCTTATCATATCTGGCTTTAATTATGTTAAGATACTTTCTGTCTATGCCTAACTTGTAGAGAGTCTTTATCATGAAAGGATGTTTAATTTTGTCAAATGCTTTTTCAGCATCAATAGAGATGATCATGTGGTTTTTGTCTTTGCTTTTATTAATGTGGTGTATTACATTTATTGATTTGCATATGTTGAACCAATCTTGCATCTTTGGGATGAATCCCATTTGATCATGTTGCATAATTTTCTGTATGTGTTGCTGTATTCTGTCAGCTAGTATTTTATTAAGGATTTTTTCATCTATATTCATCAAGGATATTTGTCAGGTCCGCTGCCGGCTGACCCGAAACGCCCTAGCCTCGCTCCTTTTGGTGGGTGAGCAAATGGCCAGATTACTCTTTCCCTCCTGTCCCCTTTGGAAGGAGACAGGGGAAGAGAGCCGTGAAGAGAGGTGAGCACACCACCGGCCCCAACCAGCCTGGTTTAAAGGACACTCAGACGCAGTGTGGGTTCAGTCAAGCAGTTCCATTTATTATTACACAAGCACTTGCTTTTAAAGGCAAATGGGGAAGGGAGGTTTTTTACATAATCTTATCAGCTTAAAGGTCAAGGGCATGCATCCTGTCTCAATGCCTATCTATTGCAACCACGCAGTGTTCACGAGCACAGAAGCACGTATTTGGCCAATAAGGGCTAAGGCAAGGTTCCCGCAGACACTCCCACCCTACTTCCTCCCAGCGCTGTCTTAGGCTGCCACGTTAATATGCCCTTTTGGGCCCATAATGGCACAACTTGTAATGTCACTTAAGGTGGCATTAGTTTTTAAGGCCTGAAATCTCCCCCTTTCTGTTTTAATAAGGCAGCTGGAGGCAGCTAACCTTCCCAGCCTTGCCTCAATTCCCTCTGTGGCTGTGCCTGTCTTAGGTTGTTTCCCTCTGGAAATCTTACCCGTCATTGACTATCCAGCCAAGCAGGGGTGGGGTGGAGACTTACAGATTGGTGTTGGTTTTTTAAAGGGCCATATTGACCCAAGGGCTGTCAGGGCTTTCATTATAGGCCACCTCCTCTACCACCTGGGTGAGCATTACGAGAGAAGTGGTGTTGCGCCTTGTAAGGGACACAACCTGGCGAATGGCGTAAAGCCCCAAGATGATTAAGACAAGCAAAATGGCTAGGGGGCCCACCAGGGAGGACAGCAGGGTGGTGAGCCATGGGGAACCTGAAAGCCAGCCTTGGAACCAATTACTATTGGCTTCTCGCTCTTTTTTTGCGCTTTTCTAGCCCTTCTCTAAGCTTAGCTAGGGAATCTTTGACCACTCCAGAGTGGTCAGCATAGAAGCAACACTCTTCTTTGAGGGCAGCGCATAATCCTCCTTGTTGTAGAAATAGCAGATCCAATCTGCGTCGGTTCTGTAGCAGCTAGTATGACCTCCCAGGTCTGGTTGGCTGGCTCCTGGGGACCTCCCCCGGTGGCAGAGGCCCTTGTCCTTGTTGACCCTAGGAGGGCGGCCACTTGGAGCATCCACAAAGGGTTCATAATGCAGTCTGAAACATACAAACAATAAACTCCTCAGGGTCCTCAGTACCCTGGGTGTCTGGCAAGAACTTAAGATTTTTGGCTGGGACCCATATAGGGGTTGACTCACTGAGGGGGAAGTCACAACCAAACCCTCAACCCATAGTCAGCAACGGGTCAGGGCCCCTCCACTGGCCTGTTAAGGGGTCTTTCCACCGCACTTGGACTTCCGGGCGTGGTGGTTGAGCTGACCAGTGTTTCTGGAAGGCAGACGGGTTCATTTTTGGAAAAATTTAGGATGTTTAAAGTTAGGAGTGCCTGTCCCAACTGCTGATGAGGGCTGGTGACTCCCGCTTTTTGTTTTAATAATTGATTTTTTAGGCATTGGTGATGCCGTTCAACAATGGCTTGTCCTTGGGGGTTATAGGGAATTCCTGTAGTATGTTTAATGTTCCATTGTATTAAGAATTATTTTAGGCTTTGCTAGAAAAACAAGGCCCATTATCTGTTTTAATTTGTGCTGGCAGCCCTAAGGTGGCAAAACACTGCAGCAGGTGATTTTTTGCATGCTTGGCAGCTTCGCCTGCGTGTGCTGTGGCCCAACAAGCGTGTGAATAGGCGTCAATGGACACAAAAACATATTTGAGTTTCCCAAAAGATGGGAAGTGAGTTACATCAGTTTGCCACAGCACATTAGGCTTGAGTCCCCTAGGATTGACCCCTGGCGGTTGTAAGGGGGGTACTTGCAGATAAGGAAAGCATGACTTGCATGTGTGTACAATCCTTTTTAGCTGTGAAATAGGTATATTTGAAAACCTGGAATGTAGGCTTCACCAGTTTACATGAGTTAAAGTGTGCAGTTGGCTGGCACTATCTATTGTATATATTTTAGGGCCCTGAGAGGCAAGAGTGTCTGCCTGGGCATTTCCAGTGGCTAGAAATCCTGGCATCCCTTGATGACCCTGAAGGTGTTGAACAAAAATAGGGTTATTGCGGCCTTGTAAGGTACTCCTTACTTGTATCATAAGGGAGGAGATGGGATTACAATCTAAGCGAATGTGGGCTCCCGGAAGCCCAGGGAGAAGATTGGCCGCATATAAGCTGTCTGTAAAAAGGTTAATGGGGTCTGGCACCTTTTGCAGGGCAAGGAGTATAGCGAGCAGCTCTTTGTATTGTGCTGACCCATCACAGGGGTGAAAATGAGTAGTGGGGGCCGCCTGTGATGTGGTGCGTGGGGGTTTGTAAATAATTACAGCAGCCCCTGATTTGCCACCGTCTGTGAAGACATTGTAGGCGTCTGCCAGGGGTTTGGCCACAAAAAGCTGTGGGTTAGTCCATGACAGCTCTTTGAAGGTGGAGACCCATTTACTGTTGCCATAGTGGCAATCAACAACCCCGAGATACCCTTCTAGAGCCAGTGCCAGCCGGTTTTGATATTGAGCTAACCATGTAAAATCTGCCAAGTGGAAGGGGATGGCAATTTTCTGTGGTTCCTTTGCGAAACATCTTAGTGAGCATTCCCTTCCTTTCATTATTAGGTCAGCAGCTTGGTTCAGAGTGGTGTACACCCGGGGGGGCCCTCCTAGGGATAAGTGTACCCATTGGATTGGCTCCCCCCTTTGGGATAGGGCAGCCATGTATGTGGTGTTAGTGGCTATGAGCCATAACTCTATAGGGGACTCAGAGTCACAGCATTTCAACTGGGCGCTGTTTAGGAGATCTTGGACTGACTTTAAAAGCTGACGGCACTCAGGAGGGAGCATGAAGGGGGTGATGGGGTGAGAGGCGTGCAACAGGGCAAACAGGGGAATGAGCTGGCTGGTGGAAAGGGGGATCCATGAGCGTAGCCAATTTATTTCATCTAGAAACTTTTGTAATTGAGGGAGAGTATACTAGTTTGAGATGGTTAGCTGAGGCTTTAATGGACTAGCCTTTGCTAAAGTTAAAAGTGTGCCCAGAATTTTAAATGGGGGTATGGTCTGGACTTTATCTGCTGACACCTGTAACCCCCGTTTAGTCAAGCAGGAGAGAGTTAGGCTGAGCGCATGAGATAAGCCCATGGGCGTTGGTGCCCCAAGAATTATGTCATCCATGTAAAGATAAAGAACTACATGTGGCAGCTGTTTTACAGGATTAAGCAACTGAGAGACAAACATTTGGCAAAATGAGGGACTATTAGCCATGCCTTGGGGAAGCACCACCCACTCAAACCGCCCATTGGGACACTGAAAGTTTACAGAGGGGATAGAAAAGGCAAACTTTTGACAGTCATTCGGGTGCAGTGGAATGGAGAAAAAGCAGTCCTTGATATCTATAGTTACTAGGTATAAGTTGCTTGGTATAGCGGGGGTCCATGGCAGTCCTCTCTGTGGCGTGCCCTGAAGTATCATTCTTTTATTGACCTCTCTAAGGTCTTGTAGCATTCTCCACTTTCCAGAGGCCTTCTTAAGTACAAATACTGGAGTATTCCAGGGGCTAGTGGATGGGCGAATATGCCCTGCTTGGAGCTGCTCATCGACAATTTGTTGTAGAGCCTGCAATTTATTATCAGGAAGTGGCCACTGCTCTACCCAAACTGGGTGCCCATTTACCCAACAGATGGGGGGCACCAGGGGAACAGTGGCCTCTAGGATTGGGGGTGACCGGCCATCTGTTTATGAGGAGTTTCCGGGAACTTGATACTAGGGAGAGGCAGATGGTTTCTTAGGTCCCGAAAAGTGGCGTCCCCCCTATAGCTTGGAAAACAGGGGAGATTAAACTGTTGCTGATACTCCTCCTCATCTAGGATATCTTCATAAAGGGCCTTATGGTCAGTGGTAATGAAAGCATCTGCTCGGCCTAGAACATCTTGCCGCCAATCCGGCAGCAATGATAGGTTTTACTTCCCCTTTTGTGCCATCAGCATCTTCCCAGTGAAGGATTTCACGGGTTTCCCACGTTGGAGTTTTTCTCCCTACCCCCAAAATTTAGGGGCCTGGAAGTAACTTCCAGCTTGAAGGGACTTCTTCTTGTCTAAGGACTGTTCGATCTGCCCCCGTGTCAACAAGGCATCAGTACTCTTTGCCTTGAATTTTAAGATTCATTTTTGGTCTTAAACTAGGGACTATAGGTATAGTCCAATGAGCCTGGGGTACTAGCCACCTGGTAGTGCATGGAGGCACTGGCTTTGTATCCCCTTGGGGTGACGGGGCTGGGGATTGCCCCTCCTCTAGTTTAAAGGCTTTCTGTCCTTGTCAAACTTAGACTGGCACTCACGCTTCCAATGAAGCCCCTTACCATACCTAGGGCACGGCGTAGAGGGAAGGTTTTTATTTTTCCATTTGGGACAGTCCCTTTTGAAATGACCTTGTTCCCCACAGCCATAACATTGACCCCTATGGGAGGGTTGGCTGGGGCTCTCCTTAGGGATCCTGACACTAAGAGCCTGGGTCATAGCACCTGCAAGGGTTTCTGCTTGAGCTTGTAGAGCAGAAGTTAAGGCCCTGGTTTGTTGTTGGTAGCTTCCAACGTCTCTACTGGCAATGTCCCACTTTTCCATAGAACGATCTTTGAGCCCGGCACAGGCAAGCTTGTGGTAGGCAGTCATGCCATCCCACACTAGCATTTTTACAAACTGGTCCCAGAGAGGACCTGGGGGAAACTTTCTCTGTATGCTCTGTTCCACCCGAACTATGAAAGAGGGCAGGTCCTCGGAGGGTCGCTGGGTGACCCCGGCCATTGCAGGCTCATGGGGCCCTTCAGCCAACTTTTTCCATGTGGCTAACACTGTTGCCCTAACTTGGTCCTGGTAGGGGGCTGGGATAGCAGCCTGTTGGATTCCAATACTAAATTGATCTGCTGTTCCAGACAGCATGCCGAAGCTGATGGGGATGGGTGGGTTGGCTGCTTGGTTTATTTCTGCCTGCACATGGCACTCTTCCTTAAAGAAGGCACAGAACTTGATAAACAAATTTGGAGGGAGGACAGCCTTACAGAGCATTTTCCAATCTTCGGTCATGCAGGGTTGGTGCGCTAAGACCTGGAGGATGGTTTCTGCCCATGGGGAATTGAGACCATCCTCTGCCACAGCCTTTTTCAGCTCTTTAAGGTCATGAGCTTCCCAAGGGTACCAAGCGGCCGGCCTATTTCCACTGGGGGCAACGTTGACCGGATAGGCCTGAGGGGCCACTTCCCCCACCTGGCTGCCGACGGCTGGGGGTTCCCAGCGAGCCATGACAGGAAAAGCCTGCGGCTCTGCCGGGGGTGTTTTTAAAGGTGGACTAGCCTCCTCCACTTCTTCAGGTGCCGCTTTCTCTCCTTCAGCTAAAGTTTGGCAGGGTGAGTATGCCGGGAGAGGAGGGTGCAGGGTAGGGGCATAGGTATCGTTCAATGGCTCAGGGCCTTGCATTGGCAGCTTTGTTTCCTTTTTTCTCTCCTCATCGAACTGCGCCCAATCCCTTTCTGCCCCTTCCTGATGCTCGGGACGGAAGCAAAGCTTTCCATACACGCCTCCCATGTTGCCCCATGAGGAAGGGACAAAGGGAGCACAAGGCAGAGAAGTGCAGGGACTTCCCCTTGTTATGGTACTCACCCTGACATGCAGGTGAATTACTTCATGGCGACTACCGCGGTTGCGGGGGCCACTCCTCTGGTTGATCACCCTTCGTTGACCTTCTTTCAGGACCGAGCAGCCGGGGGCCTCACTCGCTCGCCTTTCACCCACGAGTTTTAAAAACGCCTCACACAGGGCACCACTCTGTCGGGTCCTCCGCCGGCCGACCTGAACAACCCCAGCCTCGTTCTTTGGTGGGCGAGCAAATGGCCCGGATTACTCTTTCCCTCCTGTCCCCGTTGGAAGGAGACCGTGGAAGAGAGCCGTGAAGAGAGGTGAGCACGGGCCGAGCCCGTGGCGCACTTGGTAGAGTGCTGCGCTGGGGGCGCGGAGACGCTCCCGCCACGGGTTCGGATCCTATATAGGACTGACCAGTGCACTCACTGGCTGAGTGCTGGTCACGAAAAAACGACAAAAAAAAAAAAAAAAAAAAAAAAAGAGGTGAGCACACCACTGGCCCCAACCAGCCCGGTTTAAAGGACACTCAGACGCAGCGGGGGTTTAGTCAAGCAGTTCCGTTTATTATCACACAAGCACTTGCTTTTAAAGGCAAATGGGGAAGGGAGGTTTTTTACATAATCCTATCAGCTTAAAGGTCAAGGGCATGCATCCTGTCTCAATGCCTAGCTATTGCAACCACGCAGTGTTCATGAGCGCGGAAGCACGTATTTGGCCAATAAGGGCTAAGGCAAGGTTCCCACAGACACTCCCACCCTACTTACTCTGGGCGTCGTCTTAGGCTGCCACGTTAATACACCCTTGTGGGCCCATAATGGCGCTGCTTGTAATGTCACTTAAGGTGGCATTCGTTTTTAAGGCCCCACAGATATTGGCCTGTAGTTTTCCATTTTTGATGCATCTTTGTCTGGTTTTGGTATCAGGGTGATATTTGCCTCATAGAATGAGTTTGGGAGAATGGCCTCTGTTTCAATCTTTTGGAACAGTTTGTAGAGAATTGGTATCAGTTCCTCTTTGAAGATTTGGTAGAACTCTGCAGTGAGATTGAAGCTGTTATCAGAAGGCTCCCAACATAGAAAAGCCTAGGTCTTGACGGGTTCACTGCAGAGTTCTAATTTTGTTTTTGGAGTGTTTATTATTAGTTTACGGAAATGCTACTGATTTTCATGTGCTGACTCTGTATACTACTACATTGCTAAATTTGTCTGTTAGTTGTAATAATATTTTTTGTGAATTTGTTGGAGTTTTCTACATATAAGATTATATCAACAGGGAATAGAGATACTTTTAGTTCTTTTTCCCCATTTGGATGCCTTTTTTTTTTTTTTCTAATTGTTCCGGCTAAAACTTCCAGTACTGTGTTGAATAGAAGTGGTTAAAATGGGCAACTTTGTCCTGTTACTGAACTTTGAGAAAAACCTTTCAGTCTTTTACATTGAGTATGATGCTTTCTGTGGGTTTTTCATATATGGCTTTTATTAGTGTTTTATGTTTAATTTGTTGAGCATGAAAATGTGTTGAATTTTGTCAAATATTTTCTCTCCATCAATTGAGAAGAGTATGCATTTTTCCCCTTCACTCTGTAAAAGTGGCATATTACACATATTAATTTTTGTATTTGGAAACATCTTTACATTCCAAGAATAAATCTCACTTGATCATGATGTATAACCTGTTTTATATGCTGCAGAGTTTGGTTTGCTGAGATTTTGTGGAGGATTTTGCATCAATGTTTATAAGAAGTATTGCTCTGTGGTTTCCTTCTAGTGTCTTTGTCTGGTTTTGGTATCAGAGTAATAGATGATGCCTAATACAATGGGTTAAAAAGGGTTCCCTCTTTAACTGTTTGAAATGCCTGAAAAGGACTTGGTTAATTCTTCTTTAAATGTTTCATATAATTCATCAGTAAAGCCATCAGATCCCGGGCATTTTTTGATACTAATTCAACCTTCTTACTAGTTATAAATACAGTCAGATTTTATATTTCTCATTATTTGGTCTTATTAGGTCATCAGTTTCTAGGATATTTTTTCATTTTGAGTAGGTTATCCAATTTGTTGGTGTATACTTGTTCATAGCCCTCTTAGATTTTTTTTTTTTTCTGTAGAATTGGTAACAATGCCTTCACTTTTATTGTTGCTTGTAGTAATTTGAATCTCCTCTCTTTTTTGCTAATTAAGCTAGGTAAATGGTCAATTTTTATTTTTTTTGAAAACCAACTTTTGGTTTCATTGATATTTCTGTTGTTATTGATTTTATTTTTATTGATTTTTTGTTGCTAATCTCTATTTTATTTATATCTGCTCTAATCTTTATTATTTCCTTTCTGCTAACTTGGGCTTAGTTTGTTCTTCTTTAAGTTCCTTAAATTGTAATGATAGGCTATTGATTTGGAATTTCTTTTGTTTGTTTCTTAATGTAAACATTTATACATTACCCACTTAGCACTGTTTTCACTGTGTCCCATAAGATTTGGTAGGTTGTGTTTTCATTTTCACTAATATCTAAGTATTTTTTAGTTTCTTTTGTGATTTCCTCTTTTATCCATTTGTTGTTAGAGAGTTGTTTAAGAATGTGTCTGTTAAGAAGGTGTTGTTTGAGTGCATTGTTTAATTTCTACAAATTTGTAAATTTTTTAGTTTTATTTCTGTTATGGATTTCCAACTTCATTCCCTTGTATTTAGAGAGGATATATTGTATGATCTTTATATTTTTATATATACTAAAACTTAATTTGTGGCCTAACATGTGGTCTATCCTGGAAAATGTCCCATGTTCATTTGAGGAGAATGTATATGCTGATGTTGGTGGACATATTACTCTGTATATGCCTGTTAGATCTTGTTTGTTTACTATGTTAAGTTCTCTGTTTCATTAACTGTCTCCTGCCTGGTTGTTCTACCCTAGTTGTCCTATCCACTATTAAAAGTGAAGTAATAAAGTTCACCATTATTATTATAGAACTACGTCTGCCTTTAATTCTGTCAGCTTTTGTTTTATATATTTCAACAGTCTGTTATTGTGTGTGTAAATTTTTATAATTATATCTTCTTGCTGAGTTGAACCTTTTATTAATATATGATAAATGTATTTGTCTCTTGTAACTTTTCTTATTAAAAGTATATTTTGTCTGATATCATTATAGTCTATCCCACTATCTTGTGTTTACTATTTGCATAGAATATATTTTCTATGCTTTCACTTTCAACCTAATTGTTTCTTTGGATCTAAAGTTAGTCCCTTGTAGAAGCATATAATTGAAACATGCATTTTATCCCTTCTGCCAATCTCTGGCTTTTGCTTGGAGAGTTTAATCCATTAAGATTTAAAGTAATTTACTGATAAGAAAAGACTTACTTCTGACATTTTGCCATTTATTGTATTTATACCTTATAGCTACTTTTGTCTTTCATTTTGTGCATCACTCTGTCCATCTATGTTTAGTTTACTTTTATTTTTTAGGGAAATGTTTAAATTCCTTTATAATTTTCTTTTCGGTACATTCTATAGCTATTTTCTGTGTGGTTACTATTGGGCTTATATTTGGAATCCTAAAGTTACAACACTCTAAATTTACACCAGCTTAACTTCCATAACGTACAAAAACTGCTCATTACAGCTCTGGTCCCACCCTTTTGGTTGCTGATGTCACAAAATTAAATTTTTATACAGTGGGTACCCCAAAACAAACTAAAAATTATTTTAAATGAATTAGTCTCTTAAATCATGTAAAATACAAATTGTGGAGTTACAAAGCAAAATTTTGATAATGCTAGATTTTAGACTAATCTTTTTTTAAAAAAAAATGTATTGGTTTACCAAATTATGTAGAAAACTAGAAGTATGGTTACAAACCAATTTCATACTATTACTATCTTTTATAATTGCTCATGCATTTATCTTTACTGTGATCTTCATTTCTTCATACAGCTTCGAGTTGCTGTGTAATGTTTTTCAATTTCTTCCTGTGTAAGTACTTTGAGTATTTCTTGCAGAGCAGGTCTAGTAAAAGCATACTCCCTCAGCTTTTTAAAATATGGGATTATATTTATCTCTCACTTTTGAAGAACAAACTTTGCAGATGTAAGAGATTCTTGGTTGACAGTATTCTCTTTCAGCATGTTGAATGAATTGGCCTATTGCCTTCTGGACAAAGTCACTGATAAGATATCTTCTTATAGTCTTATTGAAGATCTTTTCTATGAGATGAGATGAGTTGTGTCTCTCTTCTCAATATTCTGTTTCTGACTTTTCAAGTTTTATTAAAAAGAATGTCAGTTTGAGTTTCTTTGAATTTATCTTGTAGTTTATTGAGCTTGTTGGATGTGTATATTCCTATCTTACACCAAATTTGAGAAATTTTTAGCCATTATTCCTTCAAATATTCTCTTTATCCCTTCTCTCTCTCTCTTCTCCTTCTGAGACTCCCACAGTATGTATGTTGGTTGTTTAATGGTATCCAACAGGTCCTTTAGGCTCTGTTCATTTGTCTTTAATCCTTTTTTCTGTCTGTATCTCAGAAGAGAATTTTATAATTTCCATTGTCCTATTTTGAATTTTCTGACTTTTTCTTCTTCCTGTTCAAATATGCCTTTAAATCTCTCTAGTGAGTTTCTTATTCAGTTGTATTTTTCAGTTCCAGTTTTTTTTTGGGGGGGGGGGGTTTATTTGTTTCTTTTGGTTTCTTTTTAGGTTTCCTATCCCTTCATTAATATTTTCATTTTATTTACACACCATTTTATTGACTTTCTCCACATCTCCCATTAGTTCTTTGAGAATTCTTAAGACAGATGTTTTAAAGTGTTTTTCAAGTAGATCTGCCATCAGATATTTTTCAGAGACAGTTTCTGTTGATTTATTCTTTTTCCTTGGAATGGCCATGCTTTCCTGTATTTTTGCATATTTTGGGATTTTTTTTTTTTTTTTGAAAACTAAATATTTGAAAGTAATAATATGATAATTATGAACATCAGATTATTCCTTTTCCCCAGGATTTGCTATTTTATGTTATTATTGCTTTTGTTTATTGTTTTTGTTTTGATTGTTGTAGCTGTCTCTGTGCTGAAAAATAGACTGGGGTATATAATTAAGGTCTTCTCAGGACTTTTCTGAGTCTCTCCCTGAGCATGTATGGTAATTTTAAAATTTTCCCCATATATGTAATTGTTTTTTAATGTCCTAGTTTTCAGTGTTTTGCTCCCAAAAGGGGAAAACAAGAAAAATGAAGGGAGTAGAAGCACTGGCCCTTTAAATCCCATAGAAGTTACATCAACTAGAGGGTGAGAAGCTGGCAACAATGGCAAGGGTTGTGCCAAGAGTGGCTGCCTGCCTCTTTGCCTGCACCTCTGTGATCATAAGCAACAATTAACAATTAGATCAAAAATACCCAATATTGGGAAGACAGGGTCCTTTTTGCCTGCTAGGGTATTTCCAGCTATTTGCAAGTTATTCTAGGAACACATGCACAAATGCCTGCCATATGGCAAGGGGTGGAAAATGGGTAAGCTGCTGCTGCTGTGTTAGCTGTAGTTGACTGAAATAAACCTTTCCCTGGAAGCTGCCAGCCTTCAATAGACTCTAGAGTTACAAAATAGTTACATCAGACATATTCTGCCAGTGGAATTTTTGTCTGGATGAAGAGATTTCTGATGATTCCTAGTCTGTCATCTTTCCAGAATCCTTTCTGTAGCAGACATCTTTTATTGCTTTGGTTTTCCAGATCCTATGACCCCAGATTCTCACTCACACAACCAAAGTGTTTTCAAGGTATTTTCCCAAAGAAAGACTGGTTCCTCGTAAAAGGAATTCTTGTTGTAGTTGCTAGGATTATACAACCTCAAGCATAAATTCCTCCTCTCTGGCCCCTATCACTTTGGAAATCCACATTACATACCATCCCTGAAATATATTTTTCACAAAAGACCATACTTGTATGTGATAGATTCTTGCTTAAGAACTTACAATGGCAAAATTTACTGTTGAATTGTATCTATTGTTCCTAAAAGGGGGCTCTTTTATCTTACCATGTTAATCTTTAAGCAAACTTCTATTAACCTTTGATCAGTATCATTGGAAATTCTTGTTTTTACCATCCTGTTGTCATTCTCTTCTTCTGTTATGTAAACTCAGCTTCTTTAGAAATACTTTCTCAGTAGCTCTGACCCGCATTTGACCTATTTCATTCTATATAATCTTTTTTGGTGTCACAGAGTTCAGTATCTTCTTATTTTCTATTTTATGTTGTTTTCTAATTTAGCGTTTCATGAGAAAAATTTTGCTTTCCAAATACAGTAGTTATTGTCTTATCATATGCTCAACCTTTTTAAACAATTCTTTATCTTCTAAGACTTACAATGTACTTTCATGTTACATATTTTGATTTAAAACAATAGCTGAAGCATATGAATAGCACAAAGTCCAAAATTTTGGAGAGTGATATATTCATTTAAACATTTCTGTATACTTGAAGTAAACTGCAAAATCAAAAACAAAAACAAAAATTAGTTTCTTTTTAGAAACACACATGCACACACTCACACTGATGTAGACTGAACGTTCCCCTAAACTCATTGAAACCTGATTTCCATTGTAGCAATTTAAAGTGGGTGGGAAGTCTAACTATGGTATTTGAAAGGTGGGGCCTATATTAAGTGATTGGATCATGACAACTATGTGCTGGCAAGTGGATTACTCCATTTATGGAGTAATGGATTAATGGCTGAATGGTTTATCAGGGAGTGGTTCTGATGGCTTTGTAAGTAGAGCAAGTGAGCAGGTTAACTCTATTGCTCATGCCATTCTTGCCATATGACACCGTGCTTTCCCACAGGATTCTGTACAGAGCCCCCACCAAGAAGAAGGCTCTCACCAGATGCACCCCCTTGACCATGGATTTCCCAGCCTCCAAAACTGCAATAAATAAATTTATTTTTTGTATAAATTAAATTACTCAGTTTCAGGTATTCTATTATAAGCAAAAGAAAATGGAATGATCCACGCGTGCACGCACGCACGCACACGCGCACACGCACACACACACACACTTGCACACATTTCATCTAGTCAATGAATTCATTTGACATCTTATTTGACTAAGTCAGAGTATAAGTTTATTCTCAGTCACCTTCCAGTAACAGTGGTATTTCATAACAGATAGGCTCTGAATTTTTGGCCCTTTTGATTTTGTCTTGTAAAATAAATATAAATAACTTATTTTCTACTACTGATTTAAAAATAAACTATAATCCAACAGAACAGTATAACCTGTCTCCAATGTCAGAAATTTGAATGAAGGACACTGCATAGAATGTTAATACCATATAAACACAGACAAGCTTTCAGACATTTTAAGTACTCAGTTTCTTACATCAGAATCCAGCTCTTGGTGACAGCAATTGCCTGTAGTGACCAATCTCTGGCTTCATTCTCTAATAAGAAGTGATTAAGAGGGTGATAGCAAACTTACTCCATGAACATCTGGAATTTGACAATATGCTGATCCAGGTCTGATTATGTTTCAGTTCTGAAGGTGGAAGAGAAATATTACAGGTCTTACTAACACATGTATTACTTTTGACTCTTAGTTGTATCAACAGCACTACAAATTTTTGACCACATATTCATACTAAGGTTATTATAACATGAGGTCAAAATAACATAGAGGTATAGATCATTTTTTTTCTTTGACCAAGAGACTTACCTTGGTTTTTATCCAGTCATCATTCAGATAATTGTAGCAAAGTACAGATAAATATGGTGAATTACATGTTTTGCAGCCACAGTTATGGGTATGTATATACCTACAGAAATAGAACACAAATGTGCCATATTGTATCTGTATAATCACATGTACCTTGGCATATTTTTCATTTCCAAATTTACTAAAACCTCTTGCCCAATAAAAGTTCATGCAAATGAATAGTCACAAAATAATTCAAAAATATGAAAAAGTTTATTGCACAATGGGTATAGTTTACATTAATTCAAGGAAAGAAATTTGTCTTGTAAGAGCTCCATAAAAGAAATTAAGTTGTAAGTTTACACTGCTTCAACATGTTTTGAAATGTGAGAAACTTCTACCATTCAATTACAGTTCATGTTCTTCCTTTTGAGACTATCGATAATGCTAAAAAAGAAGCTTTGGTAAAGGGACACAAAAATGAACTACATTGTAAATTGATAAATTAAAATAAAAAATAGAAAATAAAAAAAGAAGCTTAGAGTGTGGAAAAAATAATGTATGTCTGCTAAAAATTTAAACAAGATAAAAAGCAATAAAAGTAGACTAAAGAAACAAATAAACAACTCTGTCATGCAATGGTTTGTTTTTTCATGTGTTCTGTGATGTTTCCTAGTCACCATGTATTCAGTAGTGAATAATGTTTCAGAAGGACCTTTTGTGAAAGAATTTACTTTTGCAGCCCTCTGGGCTTGAAGTTTTTCTTATTAAATCTAATCACTGTAAAACTGTTTAGATTTTATATTTCATTTTGTATCAGTTTCTGTAAGTTGGGTTTTCTAAGAAAAAGTAATCATTTTTTCTAAATTTTAAAATTAATTGGAATAAGGTTACTGTTAATATGCTCTTGTTAAGAGTTTAATGCCTTTTGACATTTTGTGATAGCCTCTTTTTAATTCCATACTGTATGTGTGTGCTGTTGGATGCATACTTATTTATATTTCATACATATTATATGACATTTTTGAAAGGGCCAGCTTTTTAGTTTTCCTACCCTATCACAACTTTTTTCCTATGTTTATTAATTTTTATTTTTCTATGTACCCTTAATCTTTATTAGAAGAATAATATTCATAAAAACTGAGATGGAGAAGTCTTGGGAGAAACTGGGTTAGCAAGTGAAAATTCAAGAGCTGATTTTATGACATCCTAATTATGATATATCTATTATATATGCAAATGAAGATGAATATAAGAATCAAAGTTTAGGGGAGTGATCTAGCTAAAGATAATATTTTACTCTTTTCAGTATATAACAGGTATTTAAACCCACAATGGTAAATAAAATCATTAAAAGCAGGAGTACATATAGAAAAGGAAAGAGGTGAAAGAATGCACACTGAGGCATTCCAAAGTTAAAAGACCAAGGAAATGAGAAATATCCATCAAAGAAGAGTAAGAAGGAGCAGCAAATGAAATAGGAATAAAACTACAATGTAGTGTGTCCTATGTGGGAAAAAATGTTTCAGGAAGGCATAATCGATTGTATCAAAACTACTACTGGTAATTTACATAGAATAAGAACTGAGAAGTTTCAATGGAAAGGTGTGAGTGAAAGCCTGATTATGGGTTCATAAAATGAGCTAGATTGGAGATAAAACAAATAGGATTTTGAAAAGGGTTGCTGCAAAAGAAAGGAAAGAAATGGACAGTAGCTAGAGGAGAAAGTAGAACTAAAAGAAGATTTTGTTAACATGGAGACAAACACTTCTTATTTTGATGGAACAGATGCAATAGAGGAGAAACACTCAAGTGCAGGAGAGAGAGGGGGAAACTGCTGCAACAATGACCTCAAGATGCGCGAGGAATGAGTCCTAGGAGTGGAGTTATAACGCAGCTGCAGATGCTCGCAGGTGTGGTTGGGGGAGGGGGTACTTGTGAAAGTTAGGTTGGCTTGCTTCTGTTAATCAGTGAAGTGGAAAGCAAGGTGATCAACTGAGATTGAGGACAAGGTGTAGGGTCCACCGCTGGCTGACCCGAACAGCCCCTAGCCTCGTTCCTTTTGGTGGGCGAGTGAATGGCCCGGATTCCTCTTTCCCTCCTGTCACCTTTGGAAGGAGACGGGGGAAGAGAGCCGTGAAGAGAGGTGAGCACAGCCACCAGCCCCAACCAGCCCCATTAAAGGACACTCAGACTCGGCGGGGGTTCTGTCGAGCAGTTCCATTCATTATCACACAAGCACTTGCTTTTAAAGGCAAATGGGGAAGGGAGGTTTTTTACATAATCCTATCAGCTTAAAGGTCAAGAGCATGCATCCTATCTCAATGCCTAGCTATTGCAACCACACCGTGTTCACGAGTGCAGAAGCACGTATTTGGCCAATAAGGGCTAAGGCAAGGTTCCCGCAGACACCCCCACCCTACTTCCTCCCGGCACCATCTTAGGCTGCCGCGTTAACATGCTCTTGTGGGCCTATAATGGCACCGCTTGTAATGTCACTTAAGGTGGCGTTAGTTTTTCAGGCCCGACAACAAGGGAGAAAGTTTTAATGGCTTGATGAAAGAGAAGGTAAAAAATAGTCAAAGAGTAAACATGTGAATTGACCAGGGAAATCAGAATAAATGCTAGACATCACTGACATCCTTATTTGAATTTACGAATTCTGACTTTAGAGTGAGACAAGAAGAATCATTTTTAATTCCCTTTAAAAATGCTAAGATGCCTGGGTGAAGGTACAAAGTAGACAGTATTTTGAATTTTACCAGAACATAAGAATATTTTCAAATGAAAAGGGCTAGTTAAGGATGTAGGTGGTATATAATTGACTTAAGCTTGGAATTTAACATGGGTAAAGACAGAAGTAAATGTATGAAACAGGCAAGAAGCTCAATGGTGCCCATAAAATTGAAGGGTAAGTACTAAACGGACTGAGCTGGAGGGAAAGGAGCTGTTGACCTGAGAACAGGGTGATGGAAATGGTGGTTCTCCAGTGTACACTCTTACCAGTAATGATAAAGTCTAGTGCATGACTTTGTTAGTGGAGGCTAAGGGAGTCTGCAATTTGATATCATTGGAGGAGTTGAGATTGATAACTAAAAGGAAAAGGTGTTGGGGAAAACATGGCTCAGGATTTTGAAATCACCAGTAATCATAAAATAACATGTTTAGAGAGAGTTAATATGAGGTAGGACTGGAAATATTTAAGAAATTAAAGGAAGAGATGAAATTAAAGTCATCCTTGCTAATGACTTCAGCAAGGAGTGCTAATGAAGAGTATTGTCTGATCAGAAGAGACCCAGTGCTAAAGAGTTTAAGGAACAAGCAAAAGAGAATAGTCTGAAAATAGCAATGAAAAGGAAGGAGTGTGGTGTAGAAAACAGAAACCACTAAGAAAGCTACAGGGAAACAGTGGCTGGGGAATTGCCAGGTTTTAGGTAGAGCAAGTAAAAGAAAATGTGCAGACCAAAAAGAAAAAAAAAAAAGAAAATCAACGTTCTGGTGAAGAAGATACAATCAATGAGTTCCTAAAGAACCTGGTGGAAGGTTTCAGGAATAAGAGCAGGCTGATAATTGGGGTGCAAAAAAGATGAGATAGAAAGTATTACGAAGAATAACCTGGAGACATGGGCTTCTGGTAAGTATACATGAAAACAGCTCTAGATTTATTCAATCAGACTTCAATTTATGGAAATTCTTTTATTTTCAATTAGTCTTTTAAGAGTGGATTTCTAGGTAAAGACCTAAGTTATGAGAATTCCATGTGACTTATTAAGAGTAGACATTAGTATTTTACATTACATTTGATGCTAGTTAACTTAGCATGTATATAACATACACATAATACCTTAATATTTGGAATATAACTCCACGAGTCCCTTTGAATGGGCAAATACTTTGTCTGATGAAATTTATTAACATCAACTATATAAATAATAAATCCCGTATTCCCTTTTCTTTCCTTAATTAGGTTTGTGTGAGATTTTGATATATGTGGTAGGGAAAGAGATTGACGGTTTGTTATCAGCATGGATATATTATTTACAGGATTATTTTATTTTTCCAAAAATATTTCTCATATAGACATAAATTGATATTTTTCTATAATAGAAAAGCTGAACAAAAAACACTTTGATGGTTTGAACTGCTATTTGGACTTTGTAGGCAATGACAGCTGAAATGAATTTTTGTCCCTAATACATTATCCTCCTAGTTTACAGAGCTAAACTCTTAAACTGCAGCATAGTAATCCCAGGTAGACATTAACTGGTGAACAAGTCACTACAGGTATTTTTCTTTCTTTTTTTTTTTTTCTTACAATTTGTTTTATTATGGTAAGTAATATATTTTTTCAAAGTATGTATTTTATTTTATTTTATTTATTTATTTATTTATTTTTGGTATTTATTTATTTATTTATTTATTTATTTTTTTAATTTTATTTTGTCGATATACATTGTAGCTGATTATTGCTCCCCATCACCAAAACCTCCCTCCCTTCTCCCTCCCCCCCTCCCCCCCAACAATGTCCTTTCAGTTTGCTTGTTGTATCAACTTCAAATAATTGTGGTTGTTATATCTTCTTCCCCCCCCCCCCGGTTTGTGTGTGTGTGTGTGTATGTGTGTGTGTGAATTTATATATTAATTTTTAGCTCCCTCCAATAAGTGAGAGGTATTTTTCTTATTAACATTTCTTGTGATTGCCTGATGTTAATTTTTTTTTTTTTTAATTTCTGGATTTTAACAGAAGCTTTTCTCAATCTACCACCCAATATGCCTCACAGTTGAGAAAGGCAATATTTTACTTATTTTTTCCAAAAAAGTATTTAGTAAGATTCTACTTTTGGAAGAATCCATGATAGTCACTGGCAAGCCTTTTAAGATATCTATATTTACTGTCCCTGACATTTAAAATCAATTGGAATTGAAATTGACATTTATCAGGGATGTAGGATGTAGACCATGAAACAGTTAATAATCACTGAACAGCAAATGTTCATATTGGTGACGTAAAAGTAAACATGGTAGAACCCCAGGAATGGGAGAAGCTGAACACAGGCTAGACTGACCACAATATAATTATTAAAGTGAGACTAGGCAGGATTTAAGTAAGAAAAGAATAAGGTAAAAGTCATTCTAATTCAGATGATGAGCTTCACCAAAGTTGATCATTTCTTCTGAGAAGGCTTTATTGAATTGTTGATGTGGTTTCCATATAACTGTACTGTAGCAGTTATTATATGAGAATATCATTATTTTTTGTGCATCTGAAATATCTACAAATTGTGAGCAACTCCAGAGTTAGGATTTTGCTTTATTGATAACTATATTCTAACACTTTAAAGTGACTGGCCAATTTAAATGGTTTTTGTTTTGTTGTCTTTTTAATTGAGAATATTCACACATACAATATTGAAAACCTACAGTGTATTGTAAAATACACCCTGTAATTCTACGAGCCACCTATTTCTACTCTCCAGAACAGGTGTGAGCATTTTCTAGGGTATCTTTCAGAAATAGTCTATGAATATACTGGGAGTAATGAATATGAGCATTTACTATTGCCCTCTTTTTAAGCCATATATCCTTTATAAATTTATTTTTTTACTCCTAAAATATACATTATTGAATTTCTTCCAGATAATCATAGAGCTTCTTGATTTTTCTTTTTAGATGTACAGTGTAATCATTTAAATGGACCATATTGTTTTAATGTCAACTGATGATGAGTATTTATTTTGCTGATGACCTTTCCAATTAAAAGCAATGTTTCCATCTATATCCACGTACATACTTCAGTTTTCAATTATATAAGGATAACCATAGGATAAAATTCTAAAACTAAAAATAATAGGCATGTACACAGATGCAGATATTGTCAAATTGTATACCAACAATGTGTGAGCCTACCAGTTTATTTATTTCATTGCCAGTGCAGCATGTTATCAGATTTTGGGCTCTTTGCTAATCTGATAAGTCAAAATAGTTCATTGTAGTTGATATTTCTCTTTTCTCTTATTTTTAGTGAAGTTGAACATCATTTTATGTGTTTAAAAGACATTTGTATTCATTATTTTCTGCAGTTTTATCAGATCTTTTTAAAAATTTTGTTACTTTTTTTATTGGCATGTACAAATTCTTTATGTGTTTGGATAACTGGCCATTTTTCTGAGATGTGAATTGCTAGTGTTGTTTCCTTGGTTGTTGTTTGTCTTTCATTTTGCTTATTGTTATTTTGCCATGAATAATATTTAACTGTATATGTCAAAGTTTTCTTTTAATTTTCTGTTGCATTTTTAAAATAATTCTTAGAATGCAGTTCTACACTTTAATTTTATACAAGAAAGCGCCATAATTTCTTCTAGTAGTTTTATAACTTCCTTGATCATTTACAATATACTGAACTTCCATTTGTATGTGGTTCCTTTGCCAATTATTAATTAGTGCATTCCAGCTTCATATCCACTCATCTTTGTCTACTTTGTAATACAAGAGCTGCACCCTGTAAATATTTCTTCTTTGCTAGTTGACACGATGTTATGATCTGTCACTAAAGGGCCTGAAGAGATGTCATAGGATCGTGGCAAGAGGAAGAGACTTCTTATCCTGATACCAGTGTGCTGTTTTTTGGTGCAGCCATGAGTGGATCAAGTGTATGAAGTCACAGCAGGAAGTTACGGTTCACATATTCCTGTAGTTTTCTCAGCCACCCTGCTGGGTGAGCTCTGGCCCACCTGTGCCTCCAGCAAATTTGTCAGTCTTTGAATATGTGATTTCCTAAAGACCAGTGCTGGCCTGCCCACATCCTCTGGTAACTTATCCGGTCCTGTGATAAGCTGTGTCAACTGAATCTAAAAGCCTGTCTGCATGCATTAGCAAGTTTCTCAACTGTCCTGAAGTCTGCTCCTACACACTAACTTTAGCCTTTGACCTCTAACAAGTTTCCTTGTCACTGGCAGGCTGCATGTTCCTGTGGCAGCAAAACTCTTTCCAAGGATATCTGAATCATAGCCTTGGGGTTAGGATATGGATCTCTTCTAAGTTCTTTCTTTTTTCCTTGTTCCCTTTCCCTCAGCCCTAAATGTGTTTGTTTGTTTGTTTGTTTGTTTGTTTGTTTGTTTTTCACATTTCTATTTCTGTAACCATTACTGTCCTATCCCACCCCTCTTAGTTGTTAACCACTCCTATGTCTTGATTGAGTTCCCCAAAGTTCATGTGTCAGAAACTCAATCCCAGACAGAACAGTGTTGGAAGGTGGGGCCTAGTGAGAGGTGATTAGGTCATGGTCTCCACCCTCATGAATGAAGTAGTATAGTTATAGTGGGAGTGGGTTAGTTATCCTAAGAATGGGCTTGTTATAAAAGCGAGTTTGGCCCCCTTTTGCTCTCTCACACACTCTTACCCTTCACCTTCCACTGTGGGAAGATGTAACAAGAAGGCCCACACCAGGTGCTGCAGGCCTCTCAGCCTTGGACTTCTCAGTCTCCAGAACTGTAAGAAATAAATTTCTTTTCTTTATATATTTCCCAGTCTGTGGTATTTTGTTATAGAAACACAAAATAAACTAAGACAACGACCCTTTATTGGTTGACACTTCTTTATATTAAATTTTCCCTATTCAGGCTGGCTGGTTAGGTGACTTGAGAGAGCATGGTGTTGATAACACCAAGGTCAGGGGTTCTGATCCCCATACTGGCTGGCTACCAATCAATCAATCAATCAATCAACAATACATTTTCCCTGTTCAAATTACTGGTGCATTCTCTCACCCCTGATTGGACCCTAACTGGCACCTATCTCTCATGGATTTTCATTTCCATTTCATTTAGTTTTTCTATTCATGTGATAGTGTAAATTTTATCTTTTGTCTTTTATTGTCAGGAATTTGCTTGCTACTTTTGTTTATTTTTCTATCTATTTATTTTTTGTTTAATCCTCCAGATGGCAATTATATTAGGGTTAAAATAAATTTATAGATTATTAATATATAAAAGTTTTAAAAAATTATAGACTAAACTAATTTGCCTTCTCATTTGTTCACATCTTTGTCTATATAAACTTCTCTTTCAACAGATTTGGTAAATGCTTTGGTATTTCTAAACATTTTAGTTTTTCATTTCTGATTTTTGCTATTATAAATGAAATTGTTTTATCCTTAAAATTTTTAAAAAATTTACATATAGGTTACTTCTCTAGTCAAACTCTTCAATTTTTTACCTAGAATATTTTTCACTCTAGCCAAACATATTTCATTTACTTGGCTGAATCCCACATCTTTTTTTCTGAGTAGTCTACAATCACTGTTTCCATTGCTGTACATTTACATCATGCTCCAGCCCACTGACATCTGTTATTTTATCTCTCAGTACAAACTGCTCTCATGAGTTCTAACAACATCCCCTAATTTCTAACGGCAAAGAATTGTTTCACCGTTTATGCTTCTCAGGCTCTTTTTCTGATCTATATTATTTACTGGCAGCAGTTTCTTCTTTCAAGAAACCCTACTCTCTCTCTCTTTTTTTTTTTTTTAATTAACAGCACTCAAAATTCTTTCTTGTTTCTTATTTTACCATTCTCTTATCTATAGCTTCTGCTGATTTCTTTTCCTTTTTCTACTTTATTATTTCTATTTCTTGGAGTTCTCCCTAATTCTTCTACTAATTATTGGAATCTTCTTAAATGATTATTGGTTGATTTAATTTACTCTATTACTTCAGTAACCCCCTACAGAATCCAATGACTTCCTCATGTATGTAATATCTCACATTTATTGAGTACTTACTGTGTACCAGGCACTGTGATATGTTTGTTTGCCTACATAAACTCATTTGAGTCTTACAAAGCTTATATAAATTAGGTGTTCTTATTATTTCCATTTTGCAGATGAGAAAACTGTAACTTCACACCGTTTGTTAAAGGTGGAGCTGGAATTCAGCTATGGAAGGTCTGGTTCCAGAACTGAGCTCGTAACCATTTTCCTATACTGCCTCCTAGTGTTGTCCTGAGGTCAGTGAACCTTTATAAAGAAATATGGTTTAAGCTCATCAAACTCCACATAATGAAAACAGAACATGTGAATGGAATTCTTACTTCACAATTACTCCACTCCTTCTTATGTATCTTTCAGTGGCGATTAAGTTTCTAACACAAACTTGGGGGACACAATTCAATCCATAGCATTCCACCTCAGCCTCCAAAGTTCATGTCCTTCTCACAGTTAAAAACATTCATCCCATTCCCAAAGTCTTAACTTGTTTCAACTCAAAAATCCAAAGTCCAGCTGTGAAATCAAAACAAATTATCTACTTCCAAGATACAATGGTGGGTCAAGCATAGGGTACATATTCCCATTCAAAAGGGGAGAAATAGGCTAAAAGAATGGCATAACAAGTTCCAAACAAGTCGAAAACCCAGCAGGGCAGGCGCAAATCTCAAAGCTGGCAAATCATGTATCTTTACTCCATGTGTGGCATCCTTTTCAGGGTGGTGTTGGTGTTAGGTCCCCAAGTCCTCAAGTAACTGTGTTCCAATGGCTCTCCTGGTCTCCGACCATGCTTTAACTCTCCCAGGCTGGCATTATTTTCTGGTAGCTCTACAGTTCTGGAGTCTCCATGGTGGTCACACTCTCACACCTCCCCTAGACATGGCCCTGAAGGGGATTCTGTGCTGCAACTCCCAACTTCACATTTCTGCTGGGCATTGCTGCAGTAAAGGCTCAATACTGTGACTCCACCCCTGCGACAGACCTCTTCCTGAGTCACCAGGCTTTTCCATACATTCTTTGAAATCAAGGTGAAGGTTCGCAAGCCTCCATAGATCTTCCGTTTTGCAATCTTAACACCAGATGGATGCCACCAAGGCTTCTGGCTTGTATCTTCAGAAGCTGTGGGTCCAGCTGTGCTTGGAGCCAATTTAGGCACAGCTGGAGCAGACAAAGCAGCCAGAGTGCAGGGTGCAGCATCCCAAGGTGACCTGGGGCAGCAAGCTCATGAGGGAGCCCTGGATCTGTTCCCTGAAACCATTCTGTCTCGCTAGGCCTTTCGGTCTGTGATGTTAGGGGCAGCCTCAAAGATCTCTGAAATGCCTTGGGAAGGTCTTTTTTTCATTCTTCTCTAAACAATTCCTTCATTCTGTACTAATCTCCTTAACTAATCGTCACTGAGCTATACCCTTGGTTTCCTCTCTCAAAGAGACTTTTTCATTCGTTATGTGGCCAGGCTGAGAGTTTTCCAAGTTTTTAACCTTCTGCTTCTCTTTTAATTATTAATTCTGCCTTTAATTCATGCCTTTGCCACCATAACTCAGTGTAGACTGTTGCAAGTACCCACACAGCTTCCTGAATGCTTTACTGCTTGGAAATTTCTCCCACCAAATACCCTGGGTCAGCACCTTTAAATTCTATATTTTGTAAAACTTTTAGTCGTAAACAGAATGCAGCCAAGTTACTTGCAACTCGATAACAAGGGTAAATCTTGCTCCAGTTCCTGATAAGCTTTTCCATCTTAGATCTCATTAGAATTGTCTTTATAGTTCATATTTCTATCAGCATTCTAGTCACCACCATTTAACCAGTCTCTAAGAAGTTCCAAAATTTCCCTGGCTTTCTTGTCTTTTAAACTCCCACCAGCATCTAAACTTTTCTAACCTTCTCCTCCAAATTCTTCCAGCCTCTCATCAATACCCAGTTCCAAAGCCACTTCCACATTTTCAAGTATTTGCTGTAAGCAACACACTACTTCTCTGACACCAATTTTCTGTATTAGTCAATTTCTGTTGCTTACAACAGAATTCTTGAAACTGGGTAATTTATAAAGAAAAAAAAATTATTCTTCACAGTTTTGGAGTCTGGGAAGTCCAAAATCAAGGGAACATATTTGGTGAAGACCTTCTTGGTGGTGATGACCTTTCACAGCAATACAGGGTGTCACACGGTGGATGGCCTGAGAGAGAGTGAGAGAGAGAGTGAGCTAACTCTTCACTCACTCTCCTTTTCAAGGCATCAGAACCATGCCCATTACCACCCATTAAGCCATCCATGGATTAATCCATTCATGAGGGTACAGTCCTCAAAATCTAATCACTGCTTAAAGGCCCCACCTTTCAATTACCATAATAAGATTTCCCATTTTCTTAACACTATTACATTGTGGATTGAGTCGCTAATAAATGAAACTTTGGAGGACAAAATTCAATCCATAGCACCTAGTATTTGTTATGTAAGCTACTAAGTCTGTGATATTTTGTTATGGCAGCCCTAGCAAATAAATTCAGGAGTTGTACTCTGGAACACAGTGGACAAGCAGGGACTATGGGTGGCTGGCTGTGTAGTAAAAAGGGTGAGATGACCTCTGATTTCCATGGGAGAATGTGATGGGCTTGTTTAAATTGTTGTGGAGTCTGGCAGGGAACTGAAACCCACTACTTAGGGATAAGCAGGAATTGTGCCTGGTCCCCATGGTAAGGATAGTTATTTAGCTAGAGGACCTTAACTATGGACTCAGTGCAGAGGAAAATCTTTGTTTAGGCTATTTGAGACCCTCTCAGTTTCACCAGATATGAAGGCATTACTTAATATTGGGCCTTAATTTTAGGCCTTACAACACATTTCCTAGGCATTCACACTAATCATTAGAAAACTTATTTCCACAAAAAAACCTTTATGAAAATATTTATAAAGCTTTATTTTTATTCACCAAAAACTTGGAGCAATCATGATGTACTTCAGTAGGTGAGTGGCTAACCCATGTGATGGAATACTATTCATTGAGAAAAGCAATCAGTTATCAAGCCATGTAAAGACACAGATGTATCATAATGCATTTTGCTAAGTAAAAGAAGTTACTCTAAAAGAACACTTACTATAAGTTTCCATTTATATGGAATTCTGGAAAAGGCACATAGTACAGATGGCAAATAGAGCAGTGGTTGCCACTGATTAGGACAGTAAGAGCTGAACAGGTGAAGCATAGAAGTTGTTTTTGTCTGTTTTTGGTTTTTTATCAAAATATAATTGTTTATACATATTTGTGGTCTACAGAGGAAACTACCACTCTTTGTGTACAATATGTGGTGATCAACTCAGGATAATTAGCATATTCATCATTATAAAACGAAATCACTCTTTGCGTCCATTAAACAATTTCTTGCTAACCCTCTGCCCTCTCCCCCTTTCCCACCTCTAGTAGCCACAGTTCTATTCTCTCCATCTGAAATTTCAAAGTATTATTGTGATTGTTCTCTTTCTTTCCCTTTCTTTCTTTCTTTCTTTCTGTTTTAGTCCCACTTATGAGTGAGAGTATGTAGTATTTTTCTTTCTGTGCCTGGTTTGTTCCACTTAACATAATTTTCTCCAAGCTCATCGATGTTGCTGTAAATGGCAGAATTTCATTCTTTTTTAATGGCTTAGCAGTATTTCACTGTGTATATATAGCAAATTTTCTTTATCCAGTCATGTGTTGAAGGACATTTAGGTCAGTTCCATATCTTGGGTACTTTAAATAGAGCTGCAGTAAACATGGGAGTGCAGGTATCTCTTCAACATGATGATTTCCTTTCTTTTTGTTGTATACCCAGTAGTGGGACTACTGGATCGTATGGCAGTTCTATCTGTAGTTAGAAAGCTCCATACTGTTTTCCATACTGGTTGCAGTAATTTACACCCCAACGAACAGTTTAGAAGGGTTCCCCTTTCTCCACATCCTCACCAGCATTTGTTATTCTCTGTCTTTTTGATAATCGCCAGTCTCACTGGGATGAGATGATATCTCAGTGTGGTTTTGATTTATAATACCCTGATGATTAGTATTGTTGAGTATTTTTCATATACCCGTTGGCCATTTGAATGTCTTCCCTTGAGAAATATTTATTTTGCCCATTTTTTAAAAGGATTATTTGTTTTTGTTTTTTTACTGTTGAGTTGTTTGAGTTGCTTGTATATTCTGGATATTAATCTCTTGTCAGATGTATAGTTGGCAAATATTTTCTCCCATTCTGTAGGTTGTCTTTTAACTTTGATGATTATTTCCTTTGCTGTGCAGAAGATTTTTAGTTTAATTAATATCATCTTTTATTGCTTGTGCTTTTGGAGTCTTATTCATAAAATTTTTGCCTAGTTTTACCTTCTGAAGTGTTTCCCCTATGTTTTCTTCTAGGAGCTTTATAGTTTCAGGTCTTATGTTTAAGCCTTTAACCCATTTTGAGTTGATTTTGGTATATCACAAGAGGTACAGGTCTAGTTTCATTCTTCTACATATGGAAATCCAGTTTTCCCAGCACCCATTTGTTGAAGAGGCTGTCTTTTCCTCAATGTATGCTTTTGGCACCTCTGTCAAAGATCAGTGGGCTTTAAGTATGTGGATTGATTTCTGGGTTCTCTATTCTGTTCAATTGGTTCATGTGTCTGTTTTTTTCCAGTATCATGCTGTTTTGATTACTATAGCTTTGTAGTATAATTTGAAGTCAGGCAGTATTATGCCTTCAACTTTATATTTTTTTGCTCAGGATTGTTTTGGCTATTTAAGGTCTTTGGCTGTTCCATATGAATGTTAGGAATTTTTTTTTCTTTTTCAGTGAAGAATGTCACTGGTATTTTGATGAGGATTACATTAAATCTGTCGATCGCTTTCAGTAGCATGGACATTTTCAGAAGGTTAATTCTTCCAATCCAAGAGCACAGATTGTCTTTCCATCTTTTTGTGTCCTCTTTAACTTTTCTCAGCAGTGATTAGTAGTTCGCATTGTACAGATCTTTCTCCTCCTTGGTTAAATTTATTCCTTGGCATTTTATTTTATTTTTTTATAAATAGTGTAAATGTGCTTGCTTTCTTTATTTTTATGCTAGTTTGTTGTTGATGTATAAAAATGGAAATGACTTTTGTAGATTGATTTTGTATCCTGCAACTTTACTTAAACAGAGATCTTTCTCCCAAACTCATTCTATGAGGCCAGCATCACCCTGATACCAAAATCAGACAAAGACACACCAAAAAAATAATACTCCAGGCCAGTATCTCTTATAAACATAGGAGCAAAAGTCCTCAACAAAATATTAGCAAAAGGAATCCAACAGCACACTGAAAAGGTTATCCATCATGATTGAGTGGGATTCACTCCAGGGATGCAAGGATTGTTCTATATATGAAAATCAACAAATGTGATACACCACATCAAAAAAAGCAAGGCCAAAAACTATGCAATCATCTCAATAGCCTCATAAAAAGGATTTGACAAAATTCAACATCCCTTCATGATAAAGACTCTCAAAAAATTAGGTATAGAAGGAAAGTATCTCAACACAATAAAAGCCATATATGAAAAACCCACTGCCAATATAATCCTGAATGTGGAATAACTGAAAGCTTTTCACTTAAGAGCAGGAAGGAAACAAGGATGCCTAATTTTACCAGGTCTATTTAACATAGTATTGAAAGTATGAGCCAGAGCAATCAGGAAACAGAAGGAAATAAAAGGCATCAAAATTGGAAAGGAGAAAGTCAAATTGTCCCTGTTTCAGATGACATGATCCTATATATAGAAAAGTCTAAAAACTCTACCAAAAAACTCCTAGAGCATATGAGATATTTTAGTGTGCTGAAACTACTCTGTATGATACTGCAATAGTCTATATATGTCACTAATGTCACTATATATCTGTCAAAACCCATAGAATTTTACAGCACAAATAATGAACTTTGATGTATAAAACTTAAAAACAATATATCTATGAGATTGGGAAATACTAGGAATGAATGTAGGATGTGACAAAATTATCTATTAAAAACATATGAAACAACCTCTCTAATAGGGGTGGGAGAATATATTGCTAATCTAAGTAACTTTGCAAAGAATGAAATTTGTAATACTAAACTCAAAATGAACCATACAAAAAGACTACTCTAGTTCATAAAGTTATTTGCCATTAGTGCACAGGTTAACAGTGCTGATACTACTATATGTGTGTAGTAATAGTACAAGTTAATGGGTAAAGGATAGTGGAAGCTAAGTTTCTTACTGTTAAAGTGGGAGATTACAGATAAGCAAGTGGAGAGAGCTAGAGTAACCCCTGTTATTGATTAAAGTTGGAGATATCAATATGAACATATGTTTAGCTTAGTATAGCTACAGATGGTTACATACAGAAATATTTATAAATATGTGTATGCATATGGGTTAGTATAAATACATATATTTCCTTGCTTTGTTAGCTAAGCCTAGAAGCAATGACACTTTAGTGGTCTTCAGTGGTAAAGAGTATACCTATCACCCAAATTGTGGTTTCTAATACCAATTCTGATAAAATGACCAGAGGTCCTTGGAAAATGCTTGATTCTAGGACTGATGCAGGAAATATAAAAGATTGTCCTAATGTACCTCATAGTGCCAGAAAGTAAGGAAGTGATTAAACACACACATACACACAAACACACACATATTGATGGGAGTGTGTCAAAGGTACACAAGAGCCAATTGAATGAACTCCCAATGACTAAAAGATTGAAAAGTTTGGAACAAAAAAATTAATAAAGTAGTACTGGATTAAAAATCAAAGTATAGAATAAATATCCACAAATTCTGATATAAATGACTGAATAAATAAATAAAAGGGGGAAGTTAAACAAATCTGCATGCAGAAGAATTCCTAATAATATATATAGATGCTATATTCAAAGAGATGAAGCATAACTCCTGATTCCTTAAATATGAGCTGTACATAGCAAGTTTCTTCCAAGGAGTACAGAATGATAAGTGCATGGGGGAGGGGCAGAGGTGGAGACCAAATTTACAGTAGGGAAATCTTGCAATCACTACCTCAGCCCAGTGATCAAGGTTAACATCAAGAGTAATAGTCATTTTGATAGTATGCACCCCCGATATTTTGAGATATAGCATTTTAGCCCTATGTTCTTCTTCCAGGAAATCCTGTAGCCCAGTTAAATAATGAGAGAATCACCAGGCAAGTATTAGTTGAGGAACATTCTACAAAATACCTGATCAGTACTTCTCAAAACTGTGAAGGTCATCAAAAACAAGAAAAGTCAGAGAAACTGTCACAGACAAGAGCTCTGTCAGGAAACATAAGAACTAAATATCGTATCCTGAATGGACTGTGCAACAGTAAAGAGGTAGTAGATAACAACTAAGAAAATCCAAATAAAATATGAACTTTAGTTAATAATAATCTAATTTAGTTAATGTATCAATATTGTTTTATTAATTTTGAGAAATGTCACACCTAATGTAAGATAATAATATTGGAAATTCGATATAGGGTATATGGGGACTCTGTACTATCTTCACTATTTTTCTGTAAATCTCATCTTGTTGTAAAATAGTTTATTAAAAACAAACAAAAGTGTAAACTTGTGTATACTGTTTTTCTGCCTGTTATCACTTTTCATTTAATAGTATATCATAACATCATAACATTTTTTACGACAATAAATATTTTCCTTCAACATTGCTTCTGTGTTATGTATCAATATATATTAAAATCATATATGGATTCATACTACCCAAAGCTTTTTACAGATTCAACATAATCCCTATCAAAATCCCAATGACAATTTTTTGCAGAAATAGAAAAACTCATTCTAAAATTCATATGGCACATTTTCTCATAAGTGGAAGTGAAAGAAAAAAAGAATGAGAGAAAGAAAGAAGAAAGAAAGAAAATAATAATAAGTTGAACTTTCAGAAGGAAAAAGCAGAACTGCAGGTACTAGAGGTGAGAGGGGATAGTGGTAGATTGATTAAGGGATACAAAACAACTAGATAGGAAAAATAAGTTCTATGGGTGTATAGTAGAGCTAGGTATCTATAATTAACAATAATTTACTGTATGTTGTGAAGTGGCTAGAGGAGAGATTGAATATCCTCATCACAAAGAAATGGTTAAGTTTTGTAAAGATAAAAATGCTAATTACCCTGATTTGATCATCATGCATTGAATACATGCATTGATATTCAAATCTGTACCCCACAAATATGTATAAACAGTATGTTTCAATAAAAAAAAAGTTCATATGTAATCTCAAGGGACCCCAAATAACCAAAGGAGTTTTTAAAAAGAACAAAGTTAGATGATCCACAATTTCTGATTTCAAACATATTACAAAGCTATAGCAATCAAAACAATGTGGTACTGGGGTGAAGACAGACAAATAGACCAATAAAATAAACTCTCAAGTATGTGTTCAAATGATCTTTGACAAGGATACCAAAACCACTCAGTGGGGAAGAACAGTCTTTTCAACAAATGTTGTTGGGAAAACTGAATATCCACATGCTAAAGAAGGAATCTGGACTATTATTTTACACCATATACAAAAATTAACTCAAAATAGATCTGAAAGTAAGACATAAAACTATAAAACTTCCAGAAGAAAATATACGGAAAAAACTATGACATTGAACTTGACAATTATTTCTTGGAAATCATTAACTCTTAAAGCTCAGTTAATAAAAATAAAAATAGACAAGTAGAACTACATCAAAATTTTTAAAATTTTTGTGCATTGAAGAATATAATCAACACAGTGAAAAGACAATATATAAATGTAAGGAAATATTTGCAAACCATATATCTGATAAGGGATTAATATCCAAAATATAAAAGAACTTCTACAACTCAACAACGAAAAATTCAATAAGCCAACTCACAAATGGTCAAAAAACCTGAAGAGACATTTCTCCAAAGATGATATACAAATCACCAACAAGCTTATGAAAAGATGCTTAACATCACTAATCATTAGAGAAATGCAAATCAAAACAACAATGAAATCACATCACACCCATTAGGATGGCTCCTATAAAAAATAAATATATAACCCAGAAAATAACAAGTGTTGGTGAGAATGTAGAGAAGTTGGAGTCCTTGTGCACTGTTGGTGGGATTGTAAAATGGTGCAACCACTATGGAAAACAGTATGAGTTTCCTTGAAAAATTAAAAATAAAACTGCTATATGACCTAGCAATCCCACTTCTGGTATACATTTAAATGTATTAAAATCAAAGTCTCAAAGACATATTTGCGTGACCATGTTCAAAGCAGCACTATAGCCAAGAGGTGGAAGCAAACCAAGTGTCTATTAATAGATAAATGGATAAAGAAAACATTATATAAATACAATGAAATATTATTTAGCCTTTAAAAGAAAGAAACTCTTGTCACATACTACAACATGGATGAACCTTGATGACAATATTCTAACTGAGATAACACCAATCACAAAAAGATAAACGCTGTGTGATTCCACTTACAGGAGGTATCTAAAGCAGTTAAATTAATAAAAACAGAATGTAAAATGGTGTTTTCATAGGCTGGGGGAAGGGAGGAATGGTGAGATGTTTAACAGGTATAAACAACCTATTAAAAAGTGCAAGATGAGAAAGTTCTGGAGATCTATTCACCACAATGTGAATATCCTTAACACTACTAAACTGTACACTTAAAAATGGTTAAGATGGCAAATTTTATGTTACATGTTTTTTTACCACAATAAAAAAGAAAAAAAATTGTGTATAGAGACTTTACAGAATTCAGATTCACACTTCCTTTCCTCGTAGAATTTCAAGTGAAGGAGAAGAAGGCATTTGAGAATCACTGGTCCAAAACTATTTTAAATGCTAAATAATAATCTAGTATATGTATGTTACTTATCTGTTATTCTTATTGTGAAATATTTGTTTTTCTTTTAAAAACTTTTGTTTCATATTATAAATTACGCCTTAGTGAACACGGTGGTATTTCCTTTGTACACTTCCTAAGCATATGAGTACTAAAGCTTCTGCAACAGGGCATTCAGTCTTTTTAGCCTTAATCTTTTTAGAAAAGTCAAACAATCCTTTAGAAAAGGCAAACACATATTCTTCTACATTTTCCACATATTATACGTTGTGATAAAGAAAATTAATCTCTTAAAATAGGTCAGTCACTCATTAGAAAATAATTTAAATGTTAAATTTATTTTGGGCATTAATCCTGGATAATTTCTTGGTTATATTTGTGGCATGGCTCATTAAATTTATTTAAGAGATTTTAATATTTTTCTCTAAAATTCCTACTTGTAGTCATAAAAGTTGACTATGGATTAATGCTTGCAGTTAAATGTCTTACATAAGTAGAATATTTTAGTAATTTTTAAGATAATAATAGTATGAAAAACTAGTATCTCATTTTCATAATGCTAAAAATATGCTGAGCTATGATTGAATGTAATTTGAAATCTATACAAGACTTTAATTTTTGAAATTTTGGGCAATATCTTTAAAGTTTGTACTTCCAAATCAGAAGCTGTTTCATATGAAAACCACAAATATACGAAAAACACCAAGAAAAATCATGTCTGTGAGTGGGGCTTACTGTAAAAAAAAAAAAAAAAAAAAAAAAATCTATGAATAAACAGATTTATTATTTTCTCTCTTTCTCATAAATTAGTTTGTCTGTTCTGCAGGTTTAGATTCTTGATGGTCAATTTCTTTTAGGTCAATATATTTATTCACAACATCATATTAATTATATCTGCATAGCATGTGGTTTTATTAGTATGTTTGTATTCGTGTGCAAATATGTATGAGTGTATATACCTGAACATATTGGGGATAGAGCAAGAATTCAAAGCATTCACTGGCTTGAAGCTAAGTTTTGTTCAGCACTGGGGTTTAGAAATAGAAACAAGAAATTCATAAGGCAAACAAGCCTGTGCAACAGGGTGGGTCAACTGTAGCCCTATTGAGATTGTGAGTGGGTAACTCTTTGTTGTGGGGGAGGGCTGTCCTCTGCACTGTTGGATGCTCAGCAGCATCCCTGAACTGTGCCCACTGGAAAGTAGTAGCACCCTCTCCCAGCTATGACAACCAAAAATGTTCCCAGACACTGCCAAACGTCCCGTCATAGACAAAATCACAAATCCAGTTTTCAAAGAAGGAACAGTACTTGTCCAGCATGCTGTTTGAACTCATGTTTATCACTGAGTTCAGTCTCATTTAGACTTTTCTGATAATAAGAGCTGAAAAAAATGACTAGCCAAAATATTTTGTAGGATGCCTGAGCACGAGTGGTACTCCTGTGCAGCTCAAGTGTGAAGATTCAGTATCACTGCACACAGCACAGTAAGCTTTCAGAAGCTGAGGACTTTGGAAATCAAAATAGCTTATCGTCAGTGGTCCCCAAAACTGAAAAGCAGCAGAAGCACTCATGTCCCTGAAGAGAAGTAAAGATGCCTAAGTAAGGAAGACTGGTGTCTCAGCACTGGTGGCAGCCCAGGAGACATCAATGAAAAACATGCATCCTGGAGATTTACCCTGTACTCCCCATAGAGTCTACAGTAGTGATGAGAAAAGGAGAGAAATAATACGTAGCTTTATAATTAATGAGTCTGTCGTGCTCCAAAGCCACCACTTTTAACCACCACTCTAAATAGTTTTTATTATCAAAAAAGTCTAATGGAGACTAAACTCAAGGATAAATAGAAGCTAAGGAGCCTCCGGGCTTGCCTCAGTTTGTTCCCACGTGCAGCTTTGTCTGTCTTCTGAAATACGCAGTCTTCCCCTCATCTAGCCTCCTCCGTTGCTCTTCCCTCCTCCTCACCCAGCTACACCTCAGGCACACACACATCTCGGGCAGGTGCACAACGGCATCTCCACAAAGAAATGGCCATTTTGTTCCTAAATCTCCAGTCATTGATTTAGTTGATCATAAACATAATAAAAAATGTTTCATCAAAAGTTTATAGTAAACACTGGAAAATCCTTAGTAAAGTAATCCAAAAAAAAAAAAAAAGGGGGGGGGGGGAGGTTAAAACTAACAACCCATAATTGATCTCATTGTTTATATGTCTTGGTCATATTATGCTGCTTCTTATTCTGTACCTGAACAAAATAGATGGGAAAATTAATTTTCTTTCCACATTCTGATTGGTGATTATTAGTAATTTTAACAGAAAAATCTCAAATGAAATATGATACTGTAGTAACACATTTATAGTAAAAGGAACATTCCAAATGGCCCTTCTAAAAATTTTAGTTTTCTGTATTACCTCAGACTGTAAAACAGGCTAGTGAAACTTAAGTAACTGTTAAGCAACAGCTTGAAAATTCACAGGAGAAAGATAAAATTAAATGATGAAAATACATTTAAATTGCTCTCAAATGCTGGTTTGAGTTGGCGCTTACACTGCCAGTAAAATGGCTTCAGCTCATCTAGTGGGTTTGTAAGTGACTTCTCTAGAGATACAGCTGAAGCAAGTAGAAAAAAGATAACAATGAAAACAAGACAAAAGAACCTTTTATTTATTTATTTTTATTGTTATGAATATTCATGAGCTACAAAGCTGATTGAAACCCTTCGTGACCAAGTCGTGAAAGCCAGATTCACACTGGCAGCACGCCCATTACCACAAATTGCATTGGTACCCCACATCCCCCACCCGATTATCCCCAACCTCCCTCTCCCTTGCCTGTTCCCGCCCCACTCCACTCTGTAGCCCAAGGTACATTCTCTCCCTCTGCAAGTCCAATGCGCCACTGTGGTCTTTCTTTCCTTCCTTCTTTCTCTCTTAGCTCCCACATATGAGTGAGTACATGTGGTATTTATCACTCTGTGCTTTGCTTATTTCACCCAATAAGTTTCTCCAGGCTCATCCATGTTGCTGCAAATGGGAGAATTTCATTCCTTTTTGTGGCAGAGTAGTATTCCATGGTGTATATATGCCACAGTTTCCTTATCCAATCATCCATCCATGGACATTTAGGTTGGTTCCATATCTTGGCTATTGTAAACAGAGCTGCAATGAAAATGGGAGTGCAGGTATGCCTTTGACATGATGATTTTTATTCCTCTGGGTATATACCCAGAAGTGGGATTGCTGGATTGTATGGAAGATCTGTATGTAGTTCTTTGAGAAAACTCCACACTGTTTTCCATAGTGGTTGTACTAATTTACAGTCCAGCAACAGTGCAGGAGCATTCCCTTCTCTCCACACACTCACCAGCATTTGTTATTCACCATCTTTTTGATTATAGCCAGTCTAACTTGGGTGAGACGATATCTCAATGTAGTTTTAATTTGCATTTCCCTGATGACTAGTGATGTTGAGCATTTTTTTCATGTAGCTGTTGGCCATCTGTACATCTTCCTTTGAAAAATGTCTATTCAGCTCCTTTGCACATTTTTTAATTGGGTTATTTGTTTTTTTACAGTGTAATTGTTTGAGTTCCTTGTATATTCTGGATATTAATCCCTTGTCGGATGCATAGTTAGCAAAAATTTTCTCCCACTCTGTAGGTTGTCATTTCACTCTACTGTTTCCTTTGCTGTGCAGAAGCTTTTTAGTTTGATATAGTCCCATTTGTTTATTTTTTCTTTTGCTGCCTGTGCTCTCAGGCTCATGTTCATAAAGTCTGTGCCAATACCGTGTTCCTGAAGTGTTTCACCTATATTTTCTCATAATAATTTTACAGTTTCAGGTCTTATACTTAAGTCTTTAATCCATTTTGAGTTGATTTTAGTATAAGGCAAGAGGCGCATATCTAGTTTCGTTCTTCTGCATATGGATATCCAATTTTCCCAGCATCACTTGCTGAAGAGGCAGTCTTTTCCCCAATGTAGACTGTATTAGTCCATTTTGTGTTGTTATAACAGAAATACCAGAAACTGGGTAATTTATAAAGAACAGAGGTCTATGTGGCTTACGATTCTAGGACAACTGCATCTGGCACAGGCCTCAGGCTGCTTCTATCATGGCAGAAAGTGGCAGGTGGCCGGCAAGTACAAGCATATCACATGGTGAGAGGAAGCAAGAGAGAGGGAGGAGGTGCCATGGTCTTTTAAACAACCACCTCTCATGTGAACTAATAGAGCGAGAACTCACACACTACCCTCCTCTGCCAGGGAGAGCATTGATCCATTCAAGAGGGATCCACCCCCATGACTCAATCAGTTTCCAACACTGCCACATTGGAGATCAAGTTTCCACGTGAGTTTTGGAGGGGACAACACACCCAAACTCCATCATAGACTTTTGCTGCCTTTGTCCAATATCAGATGGCTGTAACCTGAGTGGTGATTTCTGGGTTCTCAATTCTGCTCCACTGGCATGAGTCTCTATTTTTATGCAAGTACCAAGCTATTTTAGTTAAAATAGTTTTGTAGTATAATTTGAAATCAGGTAGTGTTATGCTCTGGCTTTAATTATTTATTTATTTATTTATTTATTTATTTATTTATTTTATTGCTTGGGATTGCTTTGGCTATTTGGGGTCTTTTGTTATTCTATATGTAAGTTGAGATTGTTTTTTCCATTTCTGTGAATAATGTCATTGGTATTTTGATGGGGATTGCTTTGAATCTGTAGATCACTTTGGGTAGTATAGACATTTTCACAATGTTAATTCTTCCAATCCAACAGCATGGAATGTCTTTCTATCTTTTTGTGTCTTTAATTTCTTTCAGAAGTGGTTTGTAGTTCCCTTTGTAGAGATCTTTCACTTCCTTGGTTAAATTGATTCCTATGTATTTTATTTTTTTGTGTGACAATTGTAAATCAGCTTACTTTCTTTATTTCTCTTTCTGTGAGCTCATTATTGGAGAATATAAATGCAACTGATTTGGGGGAATTTATTTTGTATCCTGCAACATTACTGAAGTTATTAACCAGCTCTAAGAGTTTTGATGGAATCTTTAGTTTTTTCTATATATAGTATCATGTCATCTGCAAATAGGGACAGTGTGACTTCATCTTTTCCAATCTGGATTCCCTTTATTTCTTTCTCTTGCATGATTGCTCTGGCTAATACCTGCAATACTATATTAAATAGAAGTGGTAAGAGTGGGCATCCATGTCTTGTTCCTATTCTTAAAGGAAAGGCCCTCAGTTTTTCCTCATTCAGAATGAAACTGGCAGTGGGCTTGTCATAAATGGCTTTCACTGTATTGAGATACTTTCTTTCTATACCTAATTAGTTGAGGTTCTTTATCATGAAGGGATGTTGAATTTTGTCAAATGCTTTTCCAGCATCTATTGAGATAATCATATTGTCTTTGACCTTGAGTCTGTTGATGTGACGTATCACATGTATTGACTTTCATATATTGACCCATCCTTGCATCCCTGGGAAAAATCCCACTTGATTAAGGTATATATATATTTTTTGATGTGTTGCTGTATTCTGATTGCTAATATTTTGTCAAGGATTTTTGCATCTATGTTTATCAAGGATATTGGCCCATAATTTTCTTTTTTTTGTTGTTGTGACTTTATCTGGTTTTGTTATCAGAGTTATGTTGGCCTCGTGGATTGAGTTTGGGAGAATAGCTTCTGTTTCAATCTTTTGGAATAGTTTGAGAAGAATTAGTATTAACTCCTCTTCAAAAGTTTGATAGAATTCAGCTGTAAAGCCATCGTGACCCAGACTTTTCTTTGTTGGAAGATCGCTGATTGCCAATTCAGTCTTGTTGTTTGTTATTGGTCTGCTCAGGTTTTCTATGTCTTCTTGGTTCAGTCTGGGTAGTTTATATGTGTCTAGAAACTTATCCATATCTTCCAGATTTTCATATTTGTTGTCATACAGTTGCTTATAATAGTCTCTAGTGATTCTTTGTGTTTCTGTAGTAGTGTGGGTTGTAATGTCTCCCTTTTCATTTCTGATTTTTGTCATCTGGGCTTTCTCTCTTCTTTTTTTTTTTTTTTGTTAACCTAGCTAATGGTTCTTCTATTTTATTTATCTTCTCAAAAAAACCTGACTATTTGTTTTGTTGATCTTTTGTATTTTTTTGGAGGTCTCTATTTCATTTAGTTCTGCTCTGATTTTAATTATTTCTTTCCATCTACTACCTTTATGATTCGATTGTTGCTATTTTTCAAGTTCTTTGAGCCAAAGTGTTATGTTGTTTATTTGAAGTCTTTCCATTCTTTTGATGTCAGCATTCATTGCAATAAATTTGCCTCTTTGTACTGTTTTTGCAGTATTCCACAGGTTTTGGTATGATGTATCTTTATTTTCATTAGTTTCAAGAAATTTTTTGATTTCCTGTTTAATTTTTACTTGGACCCACAGGTCAATCAAGAGCCTATTGTTTAGTTTCCATGTATTTGTATAGTTTCCAGAATTTTGCTTATTATTAACTTCCAGTTTTAGTCCATTGTGGTCTCAGATGGTACTTGGAATGATTTCAATTTTTTAATATTTGTTGAGAATAGATTTGTGACCTAATATGTGGTCTATCCTGGAGAGTGTTCCATGAGCTGATGAGAAGAAAGTATATTCTTTAGTTGTTGGGTGAAATGTTCTGTATATATTTCCCAGGTCCAGTTGTTCTAAGATGTAGATTAAATCCTGGGTCTCTTTGTTGATTTGTTGCCTGGAAGATCTGTCCCACAGTGAGAGAGGGGTGTTCAGATCATCCACTATTAACACACTAGGACCTATTTCTTTCTTTATGTCTAAAAGTGTTTGCTTAATATATCTGGATGTTCCAGTATTGGGTGCATATATATTTATGATTGTTATGTCTTCTAGTTGGATAGGTCCTTTTATCATTATATAGTGGTCTTCTTTGTCTCTTTTTATGTTTTTTTGTTTTAAAGTCTATTTTACCTGATATAAGAATAGCTACTCCTGCTCATTTTTGGTTTCCATTTGCATGGTATGTCTTTTTCTATCCCTTCGCTTTTAGTCTATGTGTGTCTCTACAGGTGAGGTGGGTCTCCTGAAGACAGCATATACTTGGGTCTAACTTTTTAATCAATCAGTCTGTGTCTTTTGAATAGGGAGTTTAATCCATTCACATTTAGGGTAGTTATCGACAAGTATTGTTTATTCCTGTCATTTAATTGCTTCTTGTTTACATGATTTAAATATCTTTTGATTATTACTTACCCTTTTATTTCTCTTCTTCAATGTTAGTTGGAAATTTGAGGTGGCATGATTTAGCTGCTTTCTCTTTCTTGCTGGCATTTTTGTTTTAATGGTGGGTTCTCTTTCTTGTGTGTTTGTGAAAGTGGTCATCATTATTCAGATTCACGATGAAGGACTTACTTAAGAATTTCTTGTAGGGCTGGTCATGTGGTGGTAAACTCCCACAACTTTTGTTTGTCTGGGAAATACACTATTTCTCCCTCATTTTTAAAGGAGAGCCTTGTTTGCTGGGTAAAGAATTCTTGGCTGGCAACTTTTTTCTTTCAGGTACTTGAATATATCATTCCACTTTCTTCTGGCCTGTAGGTTTTGGTTGAGAAGTCTGCTGTTAGTCTGATGGGGGTTCCCCTATAGTTGACTTGATGCTTTTCTCTTGTTGCTTTTAGAATTCTCTCTCTTTGTCTTTGAGGTTTGCAAATTTGACTATAATGTGTCTTGGGGAGGATATTTTTGGATTGAATCTGTTTAGGGACCTTTGAGCGTCCATGATCTGTAGGTCTGTATCTCTCCCTACACCTGAGAAGTTTTCTGTTACTAGGTTTTCAGTACCTTTTCCTTTCTGCTCCCCTTCTGTAATACTCAAAATTCAAATGGCAGAGTGCTTTAGTTTGTCTGCTAGCTCTCTTAGATTTTCCTCATCATTTTTAATTCTTTTTTCCTTTTTTTCTTTTTCTGCTTGGGTTATTTCAAAAAGACCATTCTTTCTTCTGCTTGCTTTACCTGGCTGCTCAAGCTCTCAGTTGTGTTTTTCATTTCATTGAGTGAATCTTTCATTTCTTGAAGTTCTGCTACACTCTTTTTTAAGATATTAATCTCCTTGAAAATTTCCTGCTTCATATTTTGATTATTTTTTCTTATTTCATTGTGTTCTCTAATTGCATCTTCTTTTATTTCTTAGAATTTTCTTAAGATTATTGTTCAGAATACTTTTGCAGACATTTCAAGGATTCCCCCTTCCATGGAGTCTGAAATTTGAGCATTACTATAATCCTTTGGTGGTGTCATATCTTCTTGTTTATTTGTAGTTCTAGTAATTTTTTTTGTTGCTGATGTTTGGCCATTTGGTAGAGTGTTTGCTTCTTCTATTACGCTGAGGTTGGCTATGAGGATAAAGATTTCTTCCTCTACGGGTAGCCCATGGCTCACTTGGGAGAGTGTGGTGCTGATAACACCAAGGCCACAGGTTCAGATCCCTGTATAGGGATGACTGGTTAGCTCACTTGGGAGAGTGTGATGCTGACAACACCAAGTCAAAAAGATTTCTTCCTCTATTTGCAGGCTTTACTGGTGACTCTTCTTATATCACTGTAGTTTAATGAGCAGTAGGTTACCTGTGGAGTGGCCCTGGATGCTAATGTGCTGGTGAATGGTCTTTGCTTGACAGTAGGTGTGGTAGTGGCTATATTATACTACCTTGGGTCCTCTTCCAGAATATGTGGTCATATGATGATCCCCCAGTGCCTCGTGGGTCTTCTTGGCTCACCTCAGTGGGGTGGGCTGTGGGGCCTGGTGCTTCCCTTGTGTCCAAGGCAGGTGGAGGGGTTGCCCATGCCATGCGGGTCTCCTTGGCTCACCTCAGCAGGGTGGGCTCAGGGCCTGGTGCTTCTCTCTGGGTCCAAGGAGGGGGGAAGGGTCACCTGCACTGTGTGGGTCTCCTTGACTGTCTTCAGAGGGGCAGGTCACTGGGGCTGACTTTTCCCTCCAGGTCCATAGGTGGAGGGGTCACCCATGCCACCCAGGTATCCTCAGCTCACCTTGGCAAGGTGGGCCATGGGGCTTGGCACTTCCCTCTGGGTCCAAGTAGCGGGGAGGGGTCATCCATGCTGCGTGGGTCTCCTAGGCTCACTTCAGTGGGGCAGGCTGTAGGGCCTAGCCAAAAGAACCTTTTAACAATTCTCTCTTTTAATCTCTACTATGTTCTTCCAAAAATAATAATATTCACTCCAATATTATTAAGTGTGCATATTTATTCTTCCCTTTTAAAACCAGATAAGAAAAATAATTGCATCATAGATTTTTCCCCCAGGGGAAAGAAAATCTTAAATACTTGATATTCACAATTTTAGTTCTGCAAGGGAAAAAAGTCTTGCAATCTCTTTTCTCAGCCAATGCAAAAATCTTTTCTACTATGTTTTGGTCAAATAATCATTGAATCTGAGACTGAATAAATTTAGTAACAAAAATTTTTGATGAGCTTTTAAAATTTATATATATATATATATATGGTTTACATAATGATGTTTTATTTTGCATAGTGAAATTATTTTTACAGTAAGCAAATTAACATATTTATCATCTCACATAGTTACCTTTGGTAAAAAGAAAATTTACCTTGTTAGCAAATATCCAGTATACTCTACAATATTACTAATTATAGTCCTCATGCTGTATATTAGGTGGGGGAGGTAGTGTGATTAACTTAACCTAGTTCAGAAGCTCAAATTTGACCAAACTCTGTCACATATGAGGTTGGGGTTATTTAAAATAGATTTCACCTTCCATCCCACTCCCATAACTAGAATGGGGATATTATATTTCTCTGAAAGATAGGAAAAATTATTTGTCCAAGAAGCCTTACAAACTGTGGCTGGAGTTGAAAATGGGCTATCTTATGAAAACCCTTGTATCCTTTGCTAAATGTACTTGATTTTACACTGTACGTTGTTGGCTTCAAAGTGTTTTGATCATTCATCTCCATATGTAAACATTTTCATGCAAAAATCACCAACATAAATATATTTATTATTTGCAAAGAAAATGTCTATTGTTTTACTTGTATAGTATACATGTTATAAAATACATAAATAGAAAAATGTAATAATATAAAGATAAATTAAATATCCTAAATAATTATCTTACTTCGTAAATAATTTTATTCATAAATTTTTTAAATGTCTTGCTAATTATGATGGCTTTGAGTTATCATTAGCTTCTGTTTCAAGTCACATTGAACAATTAGATAAAGTTCATTGTTAACAATAAATTATGTAAATCCATATTTTAAAGTCTTCTTAATGATTTTTAATTTCTTCTGACCAAAGTCTTGCTGATTGTATTAGACAGTTATTGTTTTTACTCATTTTAGTAGCTTAACTAGAGATGTAGTACACAAAGGAGAAATATTATTCTGACAATTTCTTATTGTTTGGTGGATCTTGCTTTGTATTATTTTCCCAATTGTGGTTTCTTTTCAAGAAATTTTATCCATCTCTTGTCTATTTAATGATGATTGTTTTAGTCAAAACTAAATATGATCAGTAAATTTATCTACCTAGTTTATGCAATCTATACAACAGTGCAATGAGCTGAAAGTAACTAAATAACTGATAACACAATTTCCTATGTTTCTAGAACTTTTTTTGCTTCAGTATATCTCAACTAATTGATTGTCACATATATGGATAAAAAAGAATGCTGCTATCAATCTAGATACTGAATATTATTAATGGCAATATATTCACTATTTGATGTAAATAAATATAAATATTGTCATATTTTATCATAACCTAAAAATCATCTTGGGCATGTATCCAAACATTAGATGCAGGAAAGCCATAATTAAGCTTTTGTTTTAGAAAGGTGTTTCTGGGTACATTATGAAGAATTTTGAAGCTAGAGGAAGAGACTATTCCATATGAAAAGGGGTGAGAACTTGAACTAAGTCAGTTACTTGAAGAATTGAGAAGCAGACTGAAATTCTGGCGATATTAAAGGGATAGTCCATCTGGTTTTGGTGACTGATAAGATGTCAGGCAGAGAAAAAGGGAGATGTCTTGGGTGGTCTCTGGTTGTATCACTTGGACAAATGTATGGTGGTGATGGCATTCACCGAGATAAAAAATAGAAAATGGAGACAGAGTCTTAATAAATTTAACAAATTCAGTTTAATAATTGTTCAATTTAAAGTGCTTTTGAGATGTAGGGATAAAGAGGTCTAATTGTCTGTTGGGCACACAGGTGGCTCAAGAGAGAAGTCCACGCTTGGAAAGTAAATGAAGAAGTCATCTACACACTGGTAGTGATTATAACTGTAGGTCAAGATATAAATGCATAGGAATTTTAGAACAATGGTTCTTAATCTTTCTTAAGTCACGTTCTGACTTTAAAACTCTGTCTGGATCGCATCCTCAGAAATAAGCAAACAGGCACATATATGCTCATTTACCACTGCACATACTTCCCCCTGTGTGTGATTATATAATGTATAATATACGTAAAATAGTAAATATACAGTTTATATTAAATATACAGTTTCCGGAGTTTTATTGCCTCCTTAAAGCCCATTTCAGGACTATAGTTTAAGTACCTCTGATTTAGAGCAAAAAGACTTGTAGGCTTAAAACAGATTCCTGAGGAAGACATGAAGTTCAAATACAGTCCTGATGATCTCCATATCTTAAGAAGAAAGGTCATTTAGAAAAGAAACTGAGAAGTGGTTAAAAGAAAGGGATAGAAAGAAAGTGGTGTTTTAGAAATAAAAGGAGAGAGTTTTAAAAGGTAGCTGAATTTAATTATATCAAAAGTTGAATACCCACACCTATATGTATATACATATATATTTGTTTATATGTATTTATGCATATATGTATGTGTGCATATGTGTATATTCAACTTTTGGCATATGTACATCTGTATGATTGCGGGTGTGGGTGTGTGTTATACGTGTGCTTAGAGAAGCCTAGAAATGCAGTATGGGAAGCAGATAATTGATGGAGTAAGAGGACTCTATTGGGGATGGGGATTTAAAGAAAATGAAGAAGGGCTGGAGTAATTGGTGAGGGGAGTGGGAAACAGGCCAGGTAAGAAAAATGTAATAGGATTGCCAAGCAGTTGCGGTTACCTCTGAGTTTGGATGCCATAAATTTGCTATGGTACTAATCCTTGAGATCACTTGGTTTTTCTCTTGTGGTGTACAATAACAGTGGTGTGGGTTCTGGAGCAGAGGAGGCAGAGAGTTGAAATAATTTGGTGTTTCTTAAAGGTAGAAAGGAAAAAAAATATCAGAATCAGCTGAGGAAATTTTTTTAACTACACATGAACGTAACTCCAGGACTTAAAACATGTATTTTACAATAATGTACCAGTGAGTGTTGACTGGAGAGAGAAGGCAAAAAAGCTAGAAAAAGGCTTGTAAAAATGACCACATGCCACAAAGTTGGTAAAATAGAAGTAGCAGAATGAGTGGCATTATAGAAAAATTTATTACTGAGCTGGTAGTAATAAAATTATCAAATTAGATTCAAGTGTGTCTTCAGCATTACAAAATGTAATGGCAAATCAGATGTTTTTAGATAATAGAAATGGATGTATGAAATATATTTGTTATCTTAAACAATCAGATTAATCAAATAATTGATTTAGAGGTGATATCATACAATGTTTCACTGTACTTTGGGGCCATTGTAACTATTTAATTCTTTGCAGTAGGTCTTTCTGTCTGACGTAGACAAGTTACTTTGCCTTGCTCTTTCTGGTTCCTTATCCTAAAATGTATATATGTTTGTTGTGATGATTAAATGAACTAATATATGTTAAGTACTTAATACCATACCTGGTACATAGTAAGCATTTCATATATGTTAGCTATTACTATTTCTAAATCCCAATTTTAGCTTTATTATACACAAAGAATTCTCACTGAGTGGAGAATGTGTTTTTAAAATAGATAAAAGCTACACATAGTTACCTGTATTTCAGATCAGTGTTTCCTAAAATTTTTAAGTTATAATTGACTTGTAAAATAGATTACTGATAGATTTATCTCCTACCTCCTACTACTTCTCCAGCTGTTAACTGTATTAATCATTTGGTATTAAATAAGCCAGATCCTTTAAGCTTAATTCTATGTAACATTTCCATCTTGTTGTACAGTGCAATATACAGATGCTCCTCAACTTATGATGAGGTTACATCCTGATAAACTTATTGTGAGTTGAAAATATACTAAACCAAAACTGCGTTTAATACACCTAACTTATTGAACACCACAACTTAGCCTAGCCTACCTTAAATATGCTCAGAACACATTCAGTATCCTACAGTTGGGCAAAATTATCTAACAGAAAGTCTATTTTATAGTAAAGTGCTGAATATCTCATGTAACTTAGTGAATACTGTACCGAGAGTGAAAACTAGAATGACTACATGGGTACTTGAAATACAATTTCTACTAAATAAGTGTCCCCTTCTCACCATTGTAAAGTCAAAAAATCATATGTCATATCATTATAAGTCAGGGACCACTGTATAAACCATAGTTCTCTTTGGCAGCCTTCATCTTGTTCTTAGCATAAATACCATGACAAGTAGCCTATAAGAATTGTTTTCCGAATGAAATGGGTTTTCTATTTGAAGAAGATTAAAAAGCAAAGAAATCATCCCTAAAACCTGTTACAGAAAATGAGATGCATGAGGTATGAATTTCCCGCTTCGTTTGGGTCTGGCTCATTAAAACATAAATCTTATTTTCTTAGTCTCCATTTCTATCCATTTTTGAAAATCAGATTCATCAACCTAAATAATCATTGTCCCCCATGTTTGTTCTCAAATACTCTTGATGATATACTTTTATTTATTTATTTATCTGATGATATACTTTCATTGACCTTTGAATAGGATCAAAACACTGTACTGGTGCAGCTATATTGAAGCACAAGCTCAACTGTCTTTGGTCTTTTTCATTTTGTTTTCTTTGTTTGTAGCCTTGTACCGTGTGTAAAATATATTAGGCACAAATGGGATACCTGTGCAACTGCATAGATAAATACAGGTAAGGCTATCCCCTTCCTTTGAACTTATGGGCAACCTAATAGCAGGGAGAGCCTACAGCATGTAAGGATTCCTAATGGCCAATGCCCTAAAAAGCCAGAGCCAATAAAACAGTCTTAACAATCCAGATGACTGAGCACAAATAAGAATGATCAGTTTAACTCATACTAAATTATTTACCTTCCCAATCCCCTTATTCTCATCTTTACATTTTTCTTTCCTCTTCTGCTCCAGAAAATTGTAGACGTATAACATTTGAAAAATATTTTTTAGGCTTTAAGTGAGCAAGGAAAACCTGACTCTCTTTCTATCCTTGTTTGTTTCAAGATTAAAATTTTAAAATAATTTTTTTCTTTTTTTTTTTACAAGCTATTCTCTTGCTTGATTATTCTTTTTCATTTTGTTTTAAATTTCGATGATTTACTATGAAAGCTTCACAAAAAGCACTTGGAGACACTATGCCTTTCAGCATTTTACATGCAGATGGCATTAGAGCACCGGAACATTTGTTCATTCACCTAAGGAGTTTGTCCTCAGGACACACATGTACACACTCAGAGATGAAAACTGTGAGTTTTCCAGAGAACCCCAGAATCTGACCTGAGGTCACACTGCAATTATCCAGCATCCTTATTTTCATTAAATAATAACACCCAAGTCATAAAAATAAGGAATAAAGCAATGTCAGCTATCTTTTGAGAAATGGTTTTGGTAGATTGCTTTACTTTTTCTGGTGTACAATTTTTTTTAATTGAGTGATGTTTTACATATAGTGGGAAAAAAAAGGGCTCTACATACGTTAAAATAACAGAGACATTATTTTTTCCTGGACAAGATGCCCCTTTTGCATATAGCACTAGCAATTTGCCCATGAGGACCCTGAATGCCAATAGGCTGGCTCTTGGTGTTTTCCATGGGACACAGAGTAAAATGTCTTTATAAACTAAGGAGCAAATATCTTTCTAAACATTCAAAGCCAGCAATGCTTAAGAGATCCAACCTATATTGTATATATGTACAGTTCTTCACATATGTGTTAGTTCATTTAATTGTCATAAAAAACAGTCTAGACTTATTTAGTTATCTCCATTTCACAGATTAGAAAACTGGCATGTTCAAATTTAAGAGATTTGCTACGGTCAAATGAGAGGCACAATAGACTAATGAGAGGTACAGACAGAATTTCAACCATTTTGCTTTTTTTTTTAGCTTTGTTAAGTAATAACTAGTAATTAAAATATTGAAACAATAGAAAGGTATCTAAAGTAAACAATTAAATACCTTTCAATAGCTTGCATTTCACATATATATCCACACACATATCCATACATATATGTGTGTGTATAAATTTATATATGCAAATATTCCTACATATGATTTTATTTAAATAATGTCATACATAATATTCTAAAATTTGTTGTATTATTCCATTATTTTGATGACTTATATGGGTATTATTTCTCAGTATATACCATATATTATTTAAACATTTCCATGAATTGTCACCAACATATCAATATTGCAAATTATGTTCATGTAAATGTGCTTAGGATTATTTTTAAGAAGAGCTATTAGGAAGTGAAAATTCTTGATCAAATTTTATTGCTATTATTATTTTTGGTAGATATTATTAAATTACTCTCCAAACACTTTTATCAACTTATGGTGATGTCAACACTGCATAACAATTCTATTTCTACATTTAAAAAAATAAGAATATTCTCCACATTTTATAAAGTTTTTCTTGTTCACTATGCAAAAAATGTTATAGTATCATTTTATATGTTAATAATCCAGTTACTCATCACTAGTGAAACTGTGGACTTTTTTTAACTGCACCTGCACCTGCTCATAACTTTGCTCATGTCCCTCCTCTTTAGTTTTAATAGGCTATGTGCCATGTTCTTATTGATTGATAGGGTCATTCTTTTTTTTTTTTTTTTTTAATTTGCTCTCATTCTGTTACATATATTCCCAACCTATCATTTGTTTTGTTTTGTTTACTTTTACTTTATTAATTTACAATTCAGAGTTTTATACTTTTTCAAAGAGCCACATTAGTTGTTTTTTCCCTTTATTGTTTTTGTACTTTACATCTTGCTTAAGAATGTTCCATGTTAGAAGATGATAATGAAGCAATAGTATCTTAAATTATATTCTGGTATTAATTTAAAATAGATCTAATTAATAATTTATAAGAAATAAACTTTATGTTTACTGTGATGTGAGGAAGAGCTCTGAATTTATCTTCACAACATGCAATCAATTATCTCAGTTTTGACTTGTCCCTTCTTTAATGATAAAAGATTAAAGTTAATTTTCACATATATTCAGGTATGTTTCCGACCATTCTCTTTCATTCCACTGATTTGCTTGTATAATTCTATCCCTGAATGTGGGTTGTTTTTTTTTTAATGATTACTAAGGTAGTACCATGCGGTAGATTACCTGTTAAAATGACCATTCCTATTGATTACGCTTGTCCCGCCATTAGTAGTGAAGTCTACATTTTCTCCCATTTACGTTCTGAGGCCATGTGACTATTCTGAGAAATGTAATGAAATAAAAGTGATTATCTGGGACTTCTGAAACCATGCCTTAAGAGATTTTGTAGCTTCCAGTTTATTTTGAAAAGCAATGGCCAGGCTAAGAACTCCAACTCCTTTCTGAGAAAGGATGACTACAGGGAGATAGGAAGATTCTGAAAGTTGAGAAACTACAAAAAGAGAGAGTCCCAGAGATGTTCCAAACACCCAAGGGGATACATCAAATACATGAATAAAGCAATCTCATATTTTCGAGCCTTGTAATTTAACCTAAAGAATCTGTTATTTAAATTTAAATTCGCAAATTAAAGTTGCAAAATTAAATTTAGAATTTAAATTTAAACCTATAATTTAACCTGAAGAAGTTCTGCAGGAACCTTTAAGTCAGGCAGTGTTTAAATAACACTACTTTTTCTTTTAATAGAAATTTAGACAAAGGATTTTCTTCTTTTTCTTTGTTTCAAGAACCCAGAGACTGCAATTAATTTTATTATGAGAAAAAAAGCAGTGTTAATTAAATTCTTTTAAGTGGTTACGTATTTTCCAGGTTAACATGGTTTTTACACTTAATATGAAAACTACTAGGCAGTATGTTTTTAAAAACCAGTAAAGATGAGCCTTCCCTTATTTCTTTGCTGTTATTTTTTTCAATGAGCAATTAACCTGGACAAATGCTAATTAATAAGTGACCATCGATTTTGTCTCTATTCTTTTTATAAGCCATTCAGATCAATTCAGGAGGGGCAAAAAAAAGGACTGAGGAATTTTCCTGTTTTTAAATTTAAAGATGTTTATGACTGTGGTGTTTTGTGTTCAGAAATTATTACGATTCTATATTTATTTATTTATTCATTTATACTACTTAGAATCGGTTTTCCTTTTGATGAAGCAATAAAAAGTCATGTAATTGGGTAATAGCAATTTAATGCATGAATTACAAACTTTTAAAGTCCCAGAAATTTGCGGCAAGTTGGTGGTTGATACATTACTGACAACTAAATTTTTTTCTGCAGGCAATTTTGTAATTTAATAAAATTAGTTTCCCTTATAAACAAAACTATTCACTAATACTAAAAAAAAAAATTAGTAACTTTTTTTCTGAAAATATTCTATTTTATTATTATGTTTTCTAATCATGCAAAGTCAGACTTAAATACATTTTTTTTCCTTTAAACCACATTTTGTTTTCCCACTTCACCCCCAGATTGTCGTTTACCTCTTCTCTGGATATCATGTATGAATGCTTTTCTGTGAAATGTTGATTTTAGAGGACAATGACTCACAGGAATGCCCCTTCAGACAATACTGGCAGGGAACAACGGGACTCCCAGCAGTGCCAGATAAACCGAGCCAACCAAAATCATACTGCAAAAGTTCTAAAACTTTAATTGTTTTAGAACAATAGCCCATAAAAGTAGACCAGCATCTGCATACTAAACCTACACAGGATGTCTGCCTGATAAAAGATTTTAAAAGCAATCTGAGTATCCAATCAGAATAGACAAAATGTCCAGGAAACAATAAAAACATCACCCATCCTACCAAGAACAAAGGAAATAAAAATGTGTTTGAGAAAAGAAAATCCACCACCATGAATCAGATATTGGAATTACCTGGTGAGCATTTTAAAGCAGCTGTCAGTTATACTAATAATTACAAATTCTCTTAAAAGAAACATAAAGTTTAAAAGCTCAGCAAAAAAAACCTGAAGATATAAAAAAAATCCAAAGAGAAATAATAGAACTGAAAATACAGTAGCATAAATTAAAAACTCAGTGAATGAACACAGTAGTAGTGTGAAGATGACAAACAATGGAATCCGTGAACTAGAGGACAGACAAATCGAATTCTTCCAATCTGAACAACATAAGAAAAACAGACTAAAAAAATGAACATAGAATAGAATTAACACCAATTTTACATGATCCCTTCCAGAGAAAAGCCAGAACTAACCTCAAACCAAAACTAAAGAGAATACAAAAAAGAAAAGCACCGTCCAATAATTCTCATGAATTTAGATGCAAAAATCCTCAACAAAATGTTAGCAAATCAAATCCAACTTTGTATAAGAAGAATTATGTATTATGAACACATGGGATGTTTCAACATTGAAAAGTTAGTGTAATCTATCACATGAACAAGGTACAGAAGAAAAATCATTTGATTATATTTAATCAGAAAAAGCATTTGACAAAAATCAAAACATTCCTGATTAGAAATACTCTTTAACAAGAAAGAAATAAAGTGGCGTTATTTAAACTTTATAAACAACATCTATTAAAAATAACAACAAAACCAAGCTACAGTTAACATCATACATGATGGTGAAAACCTGAATCTTTCCCACTAAGTTTGGGAACAAGGCAAGGGTGTCTTGTCTCACCACTCCTAAACACAGTACAGGATGTTTTTGCCATTTCTTTAAGGTAAGAGAAAGGAATCAAAGGCTTACATGTTGCAAAGGGAGAAATAAAACCATATCTATTTACACATACAAGATTGCCTAAGTAGAAAATCCCAAGCAATATACAAAAATCAAAGTCCCTTATTTAAAACATTGCTTATCACTCCCTTTTGTTTATATTTCATGATTAAATACATACATCTACCAAAAACCTGTTTAATAGTTTGTTCATTTTTATGCCCACCCTTTGCCTTTTATTTAATCTGTTGTGTTTTGAGTAATATGCTATGTTTAGCTATTGAAATGCATCTCATTTTCTTACTCATTTGTTAGCAAAAAATAACAACATATCAGAGATGTCCAGACATATTTCTTATTTTTCGTTAGGAGATAGAGAGGCTAAGTTTCTCTCTCTCTCTCTTTCTCTCTCTCTCTCTCTCTCTCTCTCTCTCTCTCTCCCTCTCTCCCCCTCTTTCTCTCTGTGTGTGTGTATATATTAGAAGGCATTTAAAGAAAATTATTTTAATTTGTAGTTTTTAATGCCCTAAGGTGCATTACATACTCAGTACCAGAGAGGTTGCCTAGTGCTTGTGAAATAATATATCTAATTTTTTTAAAAATATAGCCACTTTTATGTATAGCTTTCTGAATAAAATGACTCCAAATTAAAACAAAATCACATAAATATTTCCTTTTGAGTGTTATAAACTAAACACAGCAGCTGTATTCTGGGCTTTTACTTAAATATTTAAAATTACTTATAAACGCTGTCAACAAAAATTTCAGAGACTTTGGCATGTTTGTAGCAACTTAACTTATTACCAATAATTCAACTAATATTTCCAAATGCTATAATTGATGAAAAAATGGTCTATGAATATTTAAAGAGTATTTGAATTTTAAAAAGGGATCCTATGATTTTTAAGCAAATTACATTTACCTAGAAACTAATTTCCTAGTAAAATATCCACCTGCACTTTACCAATTAATTGCTTCTGTTATAATATTAAACTTTTAGTTAAAATGGTTGTTATGTGAAATATGAAGAAAATGTATAAATCTTTAAAAAATTTAATCTGCATGATATTCTCTTTGTGATATAAAAATATAGCTCTCTCTTGCCTGAATATTTTGCCTTAATAGTAATATTTTAAAATAATAGTATGAATTTTATTTTCAAGCCTTAACATTTAAATTACCCAGATATATTCCATCCATCTGGTATTTGTTAATTTATTAAACATTTTCTATTTCCATTTTCTTTTACTTCTAAGATCATTTTGAAAACTAATGCTAGATTTAGCAAATAAAAAGTCAGCATGTCTGGTTAAATTTGTATTTCAGATAAACAACAAAAATATTGTAGTATATGTATTTCACAAATACTGTATGATACATTCTTATAATAAACAATTATTTGCTGTTTATCTAAAATTCAAATTTAGATGGGCATCTTGCATTTTATCTGACAACTCTTATTATGTGTTCTTCTAGAATGTACTCCTTTGTGTACCTTCTTATTATGCTCTTTCCCCTTTCTTTTTATTTGGCAACTTGTGTTCTCGCTTCAGAACTTTTTGATTGCAATTCCTTGGTAATTATAATATTTTCATTGCCAATTATATTTTTAAATGCCATTGTACTTTGTATACAAAAAAAGACACATTTTCATAAAATGCATTTGTAAAAAGCACTTTTCTTCATATAAGTTACATTTCTTGATTATTTGTGTATATTTTTGTAACTTCAGTTATTGACTAGAAAATTATAATTGTCTTTAAAAAAGATCACAATATATAGTAGGAGAGAATATTGACCCTGTAATTGAGACAGATTTTGACCAAACACGTAAAACTGATTCTTCTGCAATCTTGTAAGATAATATTTATGATTTGCAGACTAATGTCTTGAGCATTTGAGTTTATATTAGGACAGAAAGAATTGAAGGATTGGAATGTATTCTTATATTTCACTGTTAAATCTAAACTTTATTCTGTGTATTATGCAAATTAATCAATACATAGTCTTTTTTTCTAATGGGCAATATAAGGGATCAGGATACAGTACCTTAAATTATGACACCTTGGTATATTGAGTATTTTAAGCTGAAGAAAATTAGCTGCTGAAGCAGGAATGACACTTTCTGGCCTTCTCCTGCCTTTCTCCTTTGAAACAAATCATAAAAGAATTCTATGACCTAATTTCCTTGAAAGTAGGTCATAAGACTCTCATTGTAGGGAGGCCCTGCCATATACCTGGAGGCCAAGAAGACTCTGAACAAACTGTCCTTCCCAAGTTCCCCTCAGTTTATTACCATTAGGTTATACCCTTTGTCCTCCAATCATACTTCTGCACAACTGTCCTTAAAAATAATTGTCCCTGGGTCTTAGGGTCTTCATTTCTGAAGGCTCTTTTGTCACATAAAATTTACATGAAATAAATTTGTTATGCTTTTCTCTTGTTAATCTGTCTTTTGTTATAGGGATGTCAGCCATTAACCTTGTGGAGGGTGATGGAAAGATATTACTTTTTCTCTCCTACAGCAAAAATATATATGATTCCTGGGATCTTCTGATTTTATTCAAATTATTCACGAAAAAGAGTGCACGAGGACCACTATTGCAGGTAGTTTTCAATTGGAAGATCCAGGGTATGAGCTAACATTTTTAAACTGTAAATCAAATCATTTTCTACAAATTAATCTTATGTTGAATAATGATGATATTAATGGTAGCTACTACTTCACAGATATTTGAGAGTAATAACTGTGATTATAACATCACTTCTCAAACTATTTTTATCCATATAACCCCTAATGGTCATTCCTCCTATAAGTGGATGACAATTTTAGGTAAACTTTTTAAAAAATGACATAAAATATAGTCATTTTTCTTGCCAATGACAGGGATTATGTTGACCATATTTTACTAAGATATTTTTACTACATTTAATGAAGATTTAAGTATAGGTAAATTTAAGCATCTTGTCATTTTCTTTGCTATGTTTAATGTCTCCTAAATTAAATAATATAAACTAAAAATTAACAGTATTTGAAATGATCAAAACTATAATAGGACCACTGTTATATATAAGATAAGATTGGAAGCTCTCAGATATAAGCTAATATATTGTCTGGAAAATATAACAAAAATGGTCAGGGCCCCTGGGATGTTCAGAGTCTTGTCGAGCATCTGAGGTGGGTGTGTGCGTGCGCACGGGTGTTCCTTGTTATTGTCTAATGTGATTGCGCATGTGCATCGGGGGTGTTTTGGGGGATGGATTATGGACTTGAGTAAAAAGACTACTGGCGCGAAGCTTCTAGAGGATGCTCAGGGAAGCTATATTAGGTCGACTGCTCCTAGCTCAGAATAAAGACTGTTATTTCTTCACCCACAGCTCCCAGGACCTTTTCCTATTACCTAGCCCGTAGAGCTGTGTGTGAAGGGTTTGTCACCCAGTCTGGACAATGGGCTCGAGGGGTCTGTGAGACCTAGCCCTAGCTCTACACATATTCATACTTGCAAGTCAAATCATTTTTTAAAAATCAATTTTGTGTTTTAAAATGATGATTTTAATTAAAGCTATTATTTTTTAACCTTGTTACATGCATTATATATATCATTTCATTTGATCCTTTTTTTAGAAACCCTCCAAATTGGGTACTGTTGTTTATATTTCACTGGGGAGAACACTGGGACGCAGAAAACTCATGCAGCAGATTTGGGCTTCCCCCAGTGCTCTTATCTGTAACAATCGCCCTTTGACAGGCTGTAACTGCTGGTCTGTTGGAAGGCTTCAGAATAAGAAAGGGAAACTTTCAATACTCTTTCAGTTAACTAAATGTTATGATCTTTTGTATGTGTGTGTCTTTGTCTTATAACTGAGGATATATTTAGCTTTTCACCACGTGAGAGAAATCCTTGACCTTATGTGAAGGCAAAAGTATCTCTCCACCAAGGTCTCTAATCTTATTTACGTTTTCTTCACTTTACCTGATCTTATATTGGCCATGTATATAACAAACTATAAACTCATTAATAGGACAAATGTTTAATTTGATTTAGTGGTCACAATGATAGAATTCTTCGAACTATGTAACTCAAATGAAATACTGTTGTTTTGTTTTGTGAATGTTTCTGTTTTCTTTGTTTTTATTATCTGATAATATCTCATCTATTCACCTGGAGATGATTGATAGGATTTAATGTTATCACAGCTTTCTGGTGTTCTGGGAATACCTTAAGTGGCTGACCTTGTTTTTGCCTTTATATGGCACTGCTAATCCATCAGTTTAATTTGCTGGAATTCAACAAATTGCAATATGTGCATAAATTACAAATAGAATTTCTGGGCCTTTGAATTAAACGTATTTTGCTATATATATCTCTGTCACATTAACTCTGTCTTCTTATATACATAGCAATCAGTAGGAAACTGATAAGACAATATTCCCTATATTTGTAAGCTTTAACATTTCATTCACAACATATGCTTCTATTTTTTTTTTTTAGAACTGAAAATAAGTTAAGATCTTAGCATTGCCTTAGTCTTTTTATTTACATAAAACATTTTCCAGTTTATCTTCATGGATAAGCTAATTGCTAAAATTTTAAATTGTTATAAATGACTTTATGGATCTGATGTAGGAAAGAGATTTTCATTCATGAATGTTTTAAGTTTATCCTCTTGAATTAAATTTCAAATAAATCTGGGGGCTTGAGGTAGGCTATAAATCTGTACTTGCCTTATTATCTAAGCCTTTGTGCCAACTCAGTAAACTCCAAATGAAGTTGTAATGTTTCTGAACATTTGCCAACATGCCAATTGAATCTAGACTGCATGAAGTAAAATCAGACTAGTTAAAAGTGCTCCTGGAAAGCAACATGATGAATAACAGACAAGACATTATTTTAAACAGATCGAGAATTATGAGTTTAAGGGCAAACCACTGACCTCTACTTTAGAAAATAGTTCTGAAAGTACTTTCTAAATTGACTCTTTTTTTCCACTTTTAGTCACTCTCTGCAGTAGGGTCAATTCACCGTTACACATACCACGGCCCAATATAAAATCACTAGCTATATGGGTGGTCCAGACAAGTGCTAACCAGTGCAAATGCAACTTAGCACCTTTTTCCCCCACACCACGCAGTCTCCATGTTTATGCTATATTTACATTGCACCAAGAAAATTATGAACAAAATGCCTTTAATTGTGGAAACTGTAGATCAAATCACTGCCTTGGTACAAACTGCTGGAAAAATATTGATTGTAAATTTCTTTCATTCACCACTGAATCCATCTTCTCAGTTGAGCATAGTGTTCAATGGATGTTGAGTAGGTTATTCCATTTCCTTGTATTTGAAAATGTTTAAAGGAGAAAATATTTTTTCTGTACAATAAGTAATTATATGGTTAACTGTATATAATTATATAGTTGACATATATAATTTAAGACATTACACTCTCACATTATATTCTCAGCAAAACAACCAAATGATGCACATTCTGGGATGTCATTATTGGCTCCGTTTACTGTGTGTTGACAAGTGGAATAGAAAAGAATGAATGGGTTATATTATCTTCAAAGGTAAGTTTACGTTATGTATTCACAGCTTTAGAATAAAGTTAACTTTTAATTGTCCGTGTTAATGTAAGATATAAGAGAAATGTATACTACTGAAAACAAATGACAAAAGTGATTTATATCACTCTTCAGAAAGCAGAAATATACACAAAGCCATATAAACAAGCAAATGTTTAGACAAACAATTACTGCACTTCATGATTTACTAGCTTGATTCTACAGACTTTCCCTAAAACTGTCTGTAAAGGAAAATACTTGGGGCACTGGAGCTAATCCACTGGCAAGAAATCTGAATTAGATCATATTTCAGCAATCAAATAATGTGAATAAGCAGGAATGTCCCAGCAGCAAAGACTACTAGTTATTGACCAAAGATCCATTTCCTCTCCTCTGTCCAAAAACATCTGTGTCCTCTCCTTCTTTACAGGTAGGTGATATGAAGGAGCGTAGTTAGGTGCAGTCTCTGGAAAAATTTTGTGGAGATTGACAGACTTGGCATGTTCCTTTTGCTTCTTCCTTCTTCTTTATCCTGCCTGGAATTTAGATGTAAAAACTAGGCTCCAAAAACCACCTTAAAATTATGAAGATGACAACCAAAATTTCAGAATGGCAGCAGAGTACTAGATAAGTCAGGATGGCTGCTAATATTTGAATACTCCAAGTCAGTCCACTACTGCCAGCCTCTGTTCCATTCATACTTCTTTTTCCAGGTCTGTGTAACTTCTTTCTGAATTCAATACCTAGTTGCTTTTGCTACACCTATACTTACGTCCAGTACATCAAAATACAATTCTTTATTTCCTCCATTGTATCTCATCCAAATAAACTTCTCCTTCTGCATACTACTGCAGTACATTATCAATTGAACTTTTTTTCTCCCTCAATTTTGGAACACCATGGTTAACTTTGTCTTTTCTATTTTGTAATTTAATGTAAATAGTTATAGTTTGTGAATAACTTTGTCAATTACTCCTTTAAAAGTTTTCTCGATTCTATTTTATCACTCCCATTTCTAATTTTCATCACTGTTATGCCTTGTTTTGGCTTCATATCTTATTACTATTCGTTTAGAAAACTCTTCATTTCTTTGTTCCTTTCATACCCTGTTTCCTCTTTCTTTTCTCCTTCATTCCCTTCACTCCATTTACAATACATCTAGTCTTATTTAATCAATCCATTTTTAAAATCTTAATCACTTTCAAAGCCCAAAGTGTCCCAATTCACTGTTCCAAAACCCTGTATGACTTCCTGCAATCTATCTTATGTTAGGTGTTCACAGTTCTATTACCATTGTCTTACATTTCTGTTTAGAATTTATTCTGTAGGAAAGAAAGGGAAAAGTAGGAGGTGGCGGTCTGTACTTCAGAAATTTTCTTTTGGAATAGTCTATTTGTTTCGTAGGATGGCTGTAACAAAGTAGCTGAAACGTGGTGGCTAAAAACAATAGGAATTGTCTCACAATTCGAGAAGCTAGAAGTCTGAAATTGAGATGTGAGCAGGGCTGTGTCCCCTCCCTGTAGGGGAGAGTCTTCCCTACCTGTCCTAGCTTCTCCTGATGGCCCACAATCTTTGGCATTCCTTGGCTTATAAACGCATCACTCCAATCTCTGCCTCTGTAATCCCATAGCCATCTTGTCCCTGTGTCTGTGTTTTCACATGAAGTTCTCTGTGTGTGTGTCTGTGTGGAAATTTCTCTCGTCTTATAAAGATACCAGTCATATTATTTTAGAGCCCACCCTGATGACCTAAGATTAACTTGATTACATTTGCAAAAATCCTATTTACAAATAAGCTCATATTCATGTTACCAGGGTTAGCATTTCAACATATTTTTTGATGGAACACAATTATGGCCATAACAAACAATATGATACGTTTGTCCCTTTAGAACAGACATAAAAAATCATACTACATCTAAATTTTATAGTGTGAATGGATTTAAATCAAAATGTATTAAAGAGGTAAGAATTACTTTGCATTGGCCAAAGAGGTCAAGGTACAAGACTAGTCTGAGTTTTGCCATTTTTCCCCTAAATAAGCAAAAGCATTTGATTCAATGATTTTACACCTCTCACTCTTCTGACAAGGTCTTAATGATAAATATGTCAATGAAAATTTATCTTTTATCTTTAATAGCCATGTTAGAGTTGGAGCAATCAGAAATAGACCGTTTTGAATTGACTGGAGAGAGCTGACCGCATTTTAGGGTGCTGAATCCCACTCAGAGCACAGGGGGCTGTCGTACACACCTCACTGGTCTAGGCGATGCTTTCAAACCCAAGGCAGCTTCAACTCTGTCCCTGATCAGTAAGGTAATCACAAAAATCGGACGTGACAGTGAAGCCACAACTCAAGAAATTAATCAACGTGACCTCTATCATCAACCACTTATGGTTCAAGTGTGAAAACACTCAGAATGTGAATGGTTCCTTAGTGGATTCTTTTCTGAAGAGGCTCTGATCCTTAAATAAAAAGACTTACTTTCCAGTTCTAAATGACTTGTGAAAAAACATAATCAATCTTATTGAAAATTGTGGATAGGCCATGGATGACTGATGTAAGCTAGTTGGTAATATCCCTAATTGGTCTGGAAGATGTGTGAAAAAGCAATGCATTTCCTGGTTAATTACAGCAAGAGTGCATAGGAACCAGGAAATCTATGACAGAATAAGTATTTTTAGGAGGCTCCTAATAGCAGTTCCCGAAAGAAACTAAGCCTATTCAATAGGACACATTGTCAATGGGTTCATATTGGTGAACAAGACAATGTAGTCTTATGTCCCAAGAAAAAGTTAGGACACAGAAATGGGGAGGAAAAGAGATAATAATTGAAATTTGGACTTTCGGGTCATTATCAGCACCCAATTTGATCAGCAAAGCCTTATATTGCGGCTTGGACTTAAAATCAAGGCTAAAGTTCCTAGGGAGGAGAAGGGAAAGAACAATATAGCTTCCTGGTCTCAAATGAGACCTGATTGCCAGATATATTAATAGAGTTCCATAAAATTAAAAATAATGCCCCACTTTTAATAAACAAGACAGTAGGAGCAACCAACCTGGCTAGTGGAGTCACAGGTAGAAAGCCAATATTTAAAATTAATCACAAAGTTAGGGAAAGGCTTGTGACTACAGTTGTAAGAAAAGCTAATGATTCCAGTTTGTTGAAGAAAATTATTAGCCCTGGCATTAGCTGTAGGTTAAAATCTGAACTCACTAATCTGGCATTCAAGGTTTTCAATAATCGGTTATGATAAATCTTCCTAACGTTGCTCTCAACCATAGAACAAAGCATTCTGAAATTATTCCAGCAACATAAATGCCTTCATTGTTCCTAATTGTTCTCCTTATTCCAAATTTGAATTATTCCAAATTATTCAGTACTCCAAACTTCATCTTATGTCTTTGCCTTCCTTCCCCCAGTGGAGTGCTACCTTCTCTACTTCTCTACCTGCCCATTTCCAACCCACTGACTATTACTCAGTCTTATTGGTAATAATATAAAGCTATGCTTGTTCATTTAACCATTTCATGTACGGATGTTTTATCTTTACAACTCAATTACAAATACCTGGAGGGTATTATTTGCATGATGCTTTTTTTTTTTTTGTATTTTCTTAGATTCTAACATTCTATCAGTAGAGAAAATTATGAATGAAAAATTATTATGGAAATTTTTAAAAGAAAAAATTATTCTTCATCCTTAGGGGAAAAAAGTCACTTACATACTAAGTGTTAGAAAAAAAGAAAGAAAAAATAAAACTCATGACAAAATTATCATTTCCCTATTTAATTTGATATAATGTGCATAGACACTGTTGTGGGTCGAATTATGTCTCTCCAAAATGTATAATCAATGCTAACCCCCAGTATCTGTGAATGTGACCTTATTTGTAAACAAGGTCTTTGCAGATGTAATCAAGTTTAAATGAGGTCATCCTATGATTAGTGACCTTATCAGAGGGACATTTGGACACAGAAACTCACAGGGTAGAAAGTAATATGAAGACAAAAACAGAGATTGGAATGATGCATCTACCAACCAAGAAATACCAAGGATTGCAGGCAACCATCAGTTGCTAGAAGAGGCAAGGAAGGGTCCTCCCATAGAGCCTTCAGAGCTTCAGAGCCTTCATGGCCTTGCCCACACCTTGACTTTGGATTTGTATCTTCTAGACTGCAGGACAATAAATTTCTGTTGTGCAAGCCACCAAGTTTGTGATATTTTGACATAGCAGCCCTAGAAAACTAATACAGTCACCTACTAGACTGTTACTGAATGGTGTTGACCATCAGTGAATGGTGTATTGAAAAATCCTCAGATTTCTTGGTCAGTGTAAAACTAACTAAAAACGGCAAGTGTTACTGAAATTCTCACACAATATATAATTCAAATGCAGCGTAACATTTCAACTACAAGTCATATATATGTATATACATATGTGTATGTATATTTATGCGTGTGTGTGTGTGTGTGTGTGTGTATGTATACACACAGGTGTGTTTTTTAAACATTGCAAGATAAAAGAATCACTGATTACCTTTATAAATGCAAATTTCTCAGCCAGACCCCACAATTTAATTCACAGCTTGGGGAGTGAAGGGTGACAGGATAGAAATCTGCATATTTTCAACTACCCCAGGAAGACCTGCTACTAGTAGGTGATCCAGAAACTACCAGAGATGAGAAACTTAAAGAGCTACAGATAAGGTCAGTTAATTTACAAATATAAGTAAATTATGGCACATAATTTATGGCACATAACATAAATGCAAAGACGATACAATTAATCAAGCATGACATTTATTTTCTAGGGATTTATACACAACTCGTGAGAAGAAAAATTAGAAGCTCAAGCTCCAGATAAGTAAAAATTCCCCATCTTTTTATTGTTGGCTGGGAAAGTTCTCATAATAGTATAACTATTGTTGTTCAGACTAATTACTGCTGTCTATGTCAGTGGGAATACCAGCCATAAAACAGCAGAAAAGAACACTCCCCTTCTATTCCACTGAAGTGTAAAAAAAAAAAAAAAAAAAAAAAAAATCACAGGGGGCAAAATTTTAAGAAATCAATTGAAAATAGGCAAACCAATTAGAAGATCAAGTGGATTGTTTTCATGGGAAATAAATCAACAAGAAACATAATTTTCTTCATTTGTTTGTTCTTACACTATTTAGTAAAGTAGCAGTGATGTCAAAAGAAAAAAACTAACCTACAGTAACAAACGTCACTGAAAACAAGCGTTTTAAATTTGCTTTAATTCTAGTCCGTTTTTTTTTTTAAAAAGCATGATTCTCTGCTACCTTGTTTTATTTCTGAAAAATGTCCTGTTTCATTTTCCAACTGAGTTCTATTAAGCCAGCCAACATCTCCCTGATATGTAGTGTATATTTTGGAATTTAAAGCATGAAGTCAGCAATGGCTTGCTGTGGGGTTAAGGAAAATAACTTATTTCAGATTAAGACTCTAATTAGATAAAAATCACTAAGAAAATAAGTAATTTGGTAATGTCAGCTAAATTACAAAAGCTCATATTCACCTCTAAGTCAAAGGTTGTGTGTACAGTGGCAAGCTAAAATGAAAAATTGAATCAATTATTTAGATAATGTAAGTCTAAAATTGCTGCTATTTAGGAAGAGAATATTTAGTTAATGGGGTCATGATTTATGTAAATAAACTATCAACACTGACCAATTAACAATCTTTTTTTTTTTCATTTCACTGGAAATATACAGCACTATCTTAATGATTTTCATGGGAATATGTTATAAGAAGTCCCCCATGTTAACTGAAAACCACAAAAGTTTTCCCAAGTCAAGAAAAATAAAACTAAATAGCTCAGTTCATACTCTTTGTGCCTAAGCAGATAAAAGTAAACAGGAACCAACACAGGTGAAATTGTTGAATTCTGATCATCTCCTTTTTTTCCATTTATTTTTCTCAGCCTTGAAAGGACTCTCATTTCTCTATACATATTTTAAAGTAATTGTAAAGCCTCTAATAAATCATGTTTCTTCATACAACTGCTTTTTTAAAAGCATTCTTAAAATAATCACACAGAGCTAAAATAAATAATAGCATATTTTACTCATTTTGTATTTCTCAATGTTGGCCTCCCCCCCCCCCCCGCCCTCACTGATTATCTCCTTTCAAACTTGGGGCAGGGCTAATAAGTATTTATAATGACAGGTTTATCGAAATGTATTGAGACTAAAATTGCCATAAGCAGATATTTGCATTTAATTTATTTTAACATATAACTACCACAGTGACTAATGTGTCCCCAACACTGTGATAAGAACTGCCCTTGCATTATCTTTATAAATTATTGTTTTGTTTTGTTTTGTTTTTGGTGGCTGGCTGATACTAGGATCTGAACCCTTGTCTTCATAATTTTATAACTTCAGTTATCTTCATAATTATCCTGTGACATAAATACTTCAATGTTTCAGTTAGATTATTGGAGCTTAAAAAGTTAGATAACTCTCAAAGTCAGATGGCTAGAGATGTTGGAGCTGGAATTTAAATTCTGATATGCTTAGCCATTATGTTTGTTTCTGTTACTTCTAATGATTGAATTAAAAATATTTTAGATATTAAGCTCAATGAGGAGCTATGAAAAAGATATGATATGATGTGATGTGGTGTGTGTGTGTGTAACGGGAGGGTGGCTGGCTGAATTCCAAAGTCATACTGACCTCAGTTATTAGCTTCAGGTGGAGACTTACTTAATTCTTCAAATATTTTAGGGCTATGGTTCACAAACCCACTTATATCAAAACTACCTGGGTAGCTTAAATAAAATGCCAGAGTCTGAAAACAGAAATCAATTTAAAAACTACTGTTGAAAGACTGAAGACTTAGTATCATCTGCTGTCTACTACCTAAGGGCTAAAGACTTGCATGACGTGGTTCTCCCTACCTTCCTGCTGCATCTACTCCCTTCTCATACACGAGGCTCCAATCAAAATAGACTTTCCAGTTTTCTCAAACAGATGAGGATTATTCTTCCTTAGAGATTCTATCCTAGTTCTCTTTTCCTAAAATGTTGTTCTCTCTGATCTTTGCATGGCTCTCTCTGCTCTTTCTCTTCACCCTTCTTCTTTTATTTTCTTTTATTGTAACATAGTTGATTGTACATTTCTGTGGACTACAGAATTAAATATCAATACCTGTGTGCAATGTGTGATGCTCAAATCAGGATAATTAGTATACTCAGCCTTACACAATGGCGTTGTTTACCCTTCTTACTCCGGTCAGTTATCCTTCCTCCTATATCTGTCCCTGTCCACTTATTCCCGCTTCCTCTTTTGCTTTCCTCCTTCCCCTTCTCATCATACTGTCTTTCCCACTTCTCTCCTTGTCCTATGTCACTCCATCTTTTCCTTTCTGGCTTTTTCTCTCCTCCTATCTCTTTCCTTTCTAGCTCTACCCCTCCTGCTCCTGACCTTCTCCAGCAAAGTCCGATTTTTTACAAATGATGAAAGGGCAGCCAAGAAGAGTAATTTCTGAGCTCTTCTCAAAGAGTTATCAGAAAGGATAAAGACATATTCTGGCTACTGTACCAGAAAATATATCAGTGCAAGTAAATTAATAATTGTGTATGTTATACTTTATTGGCTCTTACTTTTGACAATGGAAACTCTCCTTTTTATTATCTTATATATTCTACATGTTAACTGTCTCACTCAGGTAACCTGTCAACCTGAAAACTGGGGAATTTACCAAGTTTATGTTGAATTTTTATATTTCAGCCACCGAGAAGTACTTCTTAGAGTAGCTAATAAATATATTATTTATGATTTATACAAAAATTTTGGTATTTGTAAAACTTCCATAGCAGATGTCCTCTACCAATTGTCTGAGTCTGATGAGACACAACACTTGCACACCAAGTCAGGCAAAGCCAATTTATTACTCACAGTAGGCAGCAAGGATAAGCCAAAGCATAGGACCCATGGCAAGCTGGTCCCCCAAGGCTTGGTGAAGCTGCCCAGGACAAATGGAATCTTGTCTCTCTGTGCTTCTCGTTGCACCACAGCTGAGAAGTCCCCAAAGCATTCCACCCTGGGTTTGTATACTCTGGGCACTACTTGGCTCACATATCTTAAGCTTTGTAGTACATCCTGTTCTAAGAGGAGCTATGACACAGTCCAGATTGTTCTAGACATTTCCTCTTTATCTCAAGATATTGCATTCAAAGTACATTCTGCCTAAGAACTGCTAGGAAGAGGAAAATAGCTAGGTCGTCCAAAGTCTTTTGGGAACCTGTCCTCCTGTAGGTGTTGTTAGTGCACTGCCCATATTCAGTTGGCCCTCACCACATCTGTGCATGCCAGCCAAACTTCCCTTCACCATCATCTGCATGTCCTTCCCTAAGTGCTTTGTGTGGCCACCAGTGCAGGTTCTTCCCATGACCTCAGCAGTCTGGTAGTGTAAGAGAATTCGTGTTCACTTCCCCTAATGGGGATGGGCATTCCCCAACCAATGACTGATGGGGTTTGAGAAATAAATATCCAGCTCCCTTACCTCTCTGGTGGGATAACTGAGTTGCTTGTTGTATACTGGCTACCTGAATATCCTAAAGAGATTAAGCTTTAGATGCCCACAAAGAAAGAGTACAGAGTAATTTATAAAGCAAAAAGTAGTGTGTTATCAGAAATCCAATTTTCCCCCATTTTCTTCAGGTCTTTTACTTGCTATTTTCTGTTCTTGCTTCCTTCTTTCCTTCCTTTCTTCCTTTCTTACATCCTTCCTGCTTTCCTTTTTTTCTTTTTCTTTCTCTCTTTCTCTCCTTTTTTAAAAAATATTTCTTTCTCTTCTTTCTTTCTGAATCATTTTCTAGACAGAGATGCTTTTCCAGAAGTATCACACTCTTCAGTGTCCTCTCTGTGTGTGTTTGCGTGTATGTGTGTAATCAAGAATAGGTAGCAGTTACCATTACATTTTTAGTTGCAAATTTTCCCATCCCTAGTCCTAATTGTTTGCACACAAAGACAATTACAAAAATGCTTATTTGTTCCATTGCATTACTGGCTATGGAGACAATACAGAAAAGGATAAATTACCTTTTAGCAAATAGCACAGCATATTTTGAGAGCTTTCCTCATGTTTTTGCTGCCTAAAATCTGGTATGATCTTAATTACTATAAAAGAGTTTTGATCATTCAAAGAATAAAACATATGCATTAAATAAGCATCAAGGAAATTTTAAAAAGCAAATGCATAATGGAAAGCATTATGCTGCTCTGTTACTGCCTTAATAAGCACCCACACATGCATATGCACACACCCAGAGCACTGGCTTAGCAGTACTTAACAGTTTCCGAATAGAGAACAGATGGAAACAAATGTCATTTTTGTATAAGTGTATATATTTTCAAATTTTATTTGCCTGGTCTTTAAGTACTATGGTTAATTCTTAATCATTGCCTTAACCGTTTTTAAGATAAATGAATTAAGCCAATGCCATTTATAACTAGCATGAAATCTAAAATGTGACTTTCCTCCAAAAGTTAACAATTGAGCTTGCTTTTCAAAGAGAGTTAATCAAATCAGAATTCATCATTTACCTTCATGTCTAGCTCTTTCTTCTGATTTTCTTAGTTCTGTTGATATTGTATTTGTGTTGTCAATCGTTCAAGTTCAACATCTTAGGGTGCATATCTCCTGAATTATCAATTGTTAACATTTACTTTCAAATGCTGCATCTTTCACATCCATTTAGTTTTCATCTATATTTCTGAAATCCTGTTCCTTGTGCAGTGTTCTGTTCAAATATCAATCCAGCTAATTGTATCTCATGCAATTTAATTAATCCCAAAACATTAAATTCAACAAACATGTATTGAATGCCAAAAATATGCTAGGTACTGTACTACACTGGAGGAGACTATAGTTTCCTGAGTGAAACACATTACTCTAGAGTTTGTTCAGTGAAACAGTAGAATTATGTGCAAATTGTATTGATGTAGAGAAGGAGGACAGAGAAAAATTCACAGGGAAAATGATCTAAACTGAATTTTGAAGATCACAGGGAAGTTCTTTAGAGAAGTTAGAAATGTACGGGGGTAATGTTCAAGATCCAGAGAGACGTAAAACCAAAGATGCGTGTGTGTCACTTAGGAAGGCTTCTGGCTTAAGATAATATTACAATTATTTAATTAAGTAGGTTTAATGTATAGCATGGTGACTATAGTTAATAATGCTGTACTGTATACTTGAAATTGGCTAAAAGAATAGATCTTAAATGTTTTCATCACTAAAATAAAATTGGTGATTATGTGAGGTGATGGATGCATTAACTAATTTGATTCTGGTAATCATTTCATAATATATATGCATATCAAATCACCACATTATATACCTTACATATATCCAATTTTATTTTTCAGTTATACCTGAATAAAGCTGGAAAAAATAAATTAAAATAATTTTATTTAATGAATAAATAAATAAATAATAAATGTCTCCACATCTTCATTTAATAAGAAGTCGAGAAACAGATAACTGCTAGTGTTGATTCAGTAGCACAATGATGTCATCTATGTGTTTCAGTTTAATTTTCATTTTTGTTTTTGTTTTGCTTTTCTACTTGTAACACGAGGGCTACTAAACTCTACCTATTTTACCCTTACATTAGATAAGAAATGGGTGGTACCAATAGATTTTCATTTATATTTAATACTATGACTATTCCTAATGGACACTTGGCACTTTGAAAGTGTGAGTGAAAATGTGAGTATTTAGCTCCCATAAACTCTATAATAGAAACAGGCAAGGTGGAAGAAGTTTAGAATAGGGGCTGAGTAGGTCAACTAACATTATCATCTATGATTTGTTGGGAAAACCATATCCTGTTTAGACAGCCAAAACTTGTTAAGGGGAGATTGGAAGAAGATGAGTCTAATGAAATAGGAAAATAGAGGATAATTATAGGCCACATTTGGATTTTAAACTATCTTCTCTAATATAGAGAGTCTAAATATCCCTCCCCAATATTAAACTCAAGCTGGAAGGAGCAAACCCAAAAGTGCAATGTACATCCTGCACCTCCTGGTGAAACGGATTGAGCTGTGTGAGAGAAGGACACACACAACAAAACATGAAAGTCTATCAGGAGAAATAAATTATAAGCATTTAAGGTGATTAATATGTTAATTAGCTTGATTCAATAATTCCACACTATATACATATATCATGAGATCACTGTGCATCCCACAATTATACATGATTACAATTTGCCAAAAGAATGGGAGTCTGATATCCAAAACTCATGTTGAAATTTAATTGCCATTGTAACAGTATTAAGCAGTGGAACATTTAAGAAAGGACTAGCCCATGAGGACTCTGCCTTCATGGATGTGATTAATGCCATTATAAAAGGTATCCTATTGCTCTCTCACTGTCTGCCCTTCCACCATGTGCTGAGGCAGCACGAAGGCCCTTGCCAGATGTTGGCACCTTGCTATTGGACTTCCCAGCCTCCAGAACTGTGAGCCAATACATTTCTGTTTATTATAAATTACCCAGTCTGTGGTATTCTGTTATAACAGCACAAAACAGACTGACAGTTTCAGCTGATTAATTTCTATTCTTATATAGCATTCTATTTTCCTGCTTCTTTGAATAAGTTATAATTTTTTATTAGTTGTCCAATATTGTGAATTTTACTTTGTTAGATGCTGTATATATTTGTATTTCCATAAATATTATTAGCATTGTACTGGGATGCAATTAAGATATTTGGAAACAGTTTTATCCTTTTGGGTCTTGCATTTAAGCTTCGTTGGTTTTTATCTAAGCAATGTTTTTAGCGTCATGTAAAATTTTTCCTATGACCAAAGCAAGACCTTTCTTAATTATCTTATTTCTTGGGAATTACAAAGTTTTCATTTGGTTCTTGGGAATAGTCACTCGGGTAGTTTTAACACACAAATATGCTGATCGGACTCATCTGGAAAGGCCATCTGTACATCTCCCCACTTCTCCTTTTGCTTAACTCTGTCCTCTGTTGTCTGCCATTCTGTGAACTTAAGCCCTTTGCCCTCCTCAAACTCAAAGATCTGTCTCCTCCTCTAAGAGAGAGCATCAGTTCTTTCTCACTGCACCGGACTTTGAAAATTTCTCCAGACAGTAAGTAAGGCAATTTTAGGCTCAACTTGTCGATTTTTCAGAGATCATTATATTTTTTTGTCTGATGGATGCTGAATAACTTAGGTGTTATTTTTTAGATAGACCTTGTCAATTTTCTTAATTGTTTTAGGCAGGCAACTACATGTAGTTCTTTTTACACCTTAACTGTAAGTGGAAGTCTATTATGTTTACAATTTTTTTGTCTTTTAAAGTTAGCATTATTAAAAGAAAAAAACATGAGAACAAATAACAGACACATTTTACATTTACCATTCAATGAGTTTTAACAAATGCATACAGACATGTAAGTACCACCAAAATCAACATACAAACCATTTCTATCACACAAAAGTTCTCTTATTACCTATGGTAGTTAAACACGTGTCTTTGTCAGTTCCTGCTCCTATAACAAAGTACCATAGTCTGGCTTATAAACAACAGAAATTTATTTTTCACAGCTCTGGAGGCTGGAGTTTGAGATTATGATGTCAGCATGGTTGGGTTCTAGTAAGGATCTTTACGTGGTACAAAAAGAGTGAGAGCTCTCTGGGATCTTTTTTATAAGTCCCCTAATCCCATTCACCAGGGCTTCTCCCTCATGATGTATATTACCTCCCAAAGGCTCCACCTCCTAAAACTATCACATTGAGGGTTAGAATTTCAACATATGAATTTTGGGAGGACACAGACATTTAGTCCATAACACCACCTCTCCAACTTGACCACATGCAACCAATCATCTGCTGTGTGTACTATAGACTATTGTGTATAGTCAAAATTCCATATAAATGAAGTCATATAGTATGTATTCTTTTGTGTCTGGCTTTTTCCACTCAGCTTAATTATATTAACAGTTATCTTTGATATATTTATCAATAATTCTTTCCTTTTATTGCTGAATATTACTGCATTGAGACTATAACATGATTGTTCATAGACATTAGGTTATTTCTAGTTTAGGGCACAAGGTCATTATTAGTATGTGTATACAAGGTTTTGTATGATTATTGTATGTTATTTTATCCCTTCCAGTCATAGTTTTGTGCAGGAACAAACTCTCCTCTGCTTTCAGTCTAACTTGGAAACCTTTCTAATAGCTTTATATGTTTTTTTCTTGCAACTTTTATAATTGTTATCACTAGTGGAATTTCTGTAACAACTTGACTTCATCGTCATTATAGAAGTTCCTTAGTTATAATTCCTTCGGTACAACTTAAACCACACTTAACTGTAACATCTAATTACAACTCTTTTTCCTTATTTTAAGCAGTAGAAAGTTTTCTTTTTTTTTTCTAAATTACTAATAAAAACATAGAAAACGAGCTAGCAAGATCTACAAAGATTTTCTCCAAATGTTACTTTTTCTTTTTTCCTCTTTTAAGAAAAGTTATTCAGAATTTGGGGCAATTTAAAAACAACAGTCATCAGTCATACCCTGTTTATTCCTCCTTATCCCATTAGTACATATAATTATGTGGTAATATCAAAATATCTTTCATGACATATGGTCTCCTAGTCGCTTGATCTTTTCCTTTTATACACATATCACAATTATAAGAATATCCTTTATATGACTTTAAACACATATCTATTGCTCAAAAACGACTATAGTCAACAAATGTGAGAATTATTTTATTCACTGCTGTACTTCTGACTGCCTAACCCAAAAGCTAGTACTTGTAGAAGCTCAGTGTATAATTAGTGAATACATAAAAGAAATAAAGAATTACCTGAATGTATTGTTAAAGAATGGTTTGAAATAACCGTATTTTACATGCTGTAGCATCTGTCCTTGGTAATATCCACGGTCTTCAAAAATGGAAGTATGTTTTCTATTCCTATTTTGTAGTGAATAGTGTGTTTCATTAGTCAATATTGTGTTCCAATTTTTCCTCACCTTTTCAGGGTTAAATATATTATTAACTTACTTCCATGCAATTTTACATACCAAATCTTCCTCAAGACAGGCAGGGTGATATTTTGGTGTTCATGGAAAACACAGGGTATGCACCAAAAATATGGAAATTTTTATAGGAAAAGTAAGAGAAAATATGAGAAGAGGCAGGTGTAAAATAGTGACTATGACCCTCTGCTGCTGGCCTCTGATATTCTTTCCTGCATATCATCATTATATTCTTTGTAAAGGCAACTTAACCTGATTGTTTAATAATATTTGGGGAATGACCGTGACTACACTGAGTTTTTCTTTGCAAACTGCGGAGCAGCAGCAGCAGCAAAAAAAGCCCTTTGCTGTCTTTGTTTGTGTTTGGAAGAGTATATTGGAAAGAAAAGAGAATGGTTTTGAAAAAAAGATTGCTGGTGTCATCTAGGCTGAAGGTAGGAAGCATTTACAAAACTTCTATCATGTATTTTAAGAAAACATATGAGTGTACTTCAAAAAGTTCATTTAAAGAATCACATTATGTTTTCATTCTGTTTTTCCACAATATTTTTGGGTACCCTCATATAATAGGTTGTCCAAGAGAAAACAATTTTTTATGAAGATCATGAATTTCATAGGAATTGTGCTCCTGTTTTGTTTTGTTTTTTTACATGTTGATATTAAATTATGTTTTCTGGCTTTAAAAGTACCTTACAGGCAACCAAGCATCTTGTATAATCCTATATATAATGAAACATTAATATACCACATTTCATATATCATGGAAAATTATTAAATGATCTTAGTCCTCTTCTTACCCTAATTAGCTGTGTAAATGCATAAAAGAGAAGCAGTATGTACAGCTACATTTCCAACTGATTTATAACTACTTTGCATTAGACCAAATGTTTAATGTTCTCTTTATGTCATGGACACTAAATGCAAAGCTTGAAGTCTTTGATGTTTTAGTGCAATTTCAAGTAAAATCAATTCCCACTGTGACTAATTTTGAAAACAAAGCCAAAAGAAAATGTTCCTTTACTTTTGGGAAATGTCACTTTGGCGATTCTCACAAGCAAGTTATGAGTGTTGTATATAATAACAAGAACCCTGCCAATTGTGAGAGGTAAAAACAGTTACTTTCAACTGAAGATGGCTTTAAAAATTACCACTGGCTCAGCCCAGACTGTAATGATGCTCCTTTACAATATTCAGAAGAATAATTTTTCAAGGAATTTATTTATATATTAATTATTAATTGAAGACTGAGAATAAAAAAAAATAAGCAGAAAAGAATATAATTAAAATCAATAAATTACTCTAACATATGTAGGACATTTGCTTATTCAGTGACTTCTAGAATAGCAAAGATTAGGCCTAATGAATGTTGGAGGGAGTAGTTTTAGGCCCTAGAATAAATTGCTCTATGTTTTGGGAAGCATTTTGATTTTTACTAGGCTATTTAATGGTAGTCATATGTTATTATGAGATACTTCTCAATTTCTTTAGGTAATAACTAGAGTGAAAAATTTTCCCTCCCAAAATAGATTCCTTGAGTCAAAATCTATGCTTATTTGTAGAAATCAAATAGCTGTCTCATCATGGATATTATATTTATACATGAATTATTTTCAAAGTAAACTAGGTTAAATTATGCATTTTGGGTCCGGCCCGTGGCTCACTCGGGAGAGTGTGGTGTTGATAACACCAAGGCCGTGGGTTCGGATCCCATATAGGGATGGCCGGTTAGCTCACTGGGTGAGCGTGGTGCTGACAACACTGAGTCAAGGGTTAAGATGCCCTTACCGGTCATCTTTTTAAAAAAATAAGTAAATAAATAAAAAATAAATTATGCATTTTGCTTTTTCCCAAAATGGCCATCTAGAGAGGTCTGGTGATAAGCCCTCCCTCCCTGACAAAGAGAGACCAAAACAACAAACAAATATATTTTTACTGGAATAAACAAGGAAATATGCCTCAGAGCACTAGGAGAAAGATGAGATCCTTGTGAAGCACCCTCCCTTGCAGGCTTGCTCCAGTTTCAACAGCTGACCCAGCAGCCATCTGCAGAGTTTCCAGGACCTGCTGCACCTGTGTACACCTGCTCGCTGACTGAATCAGGCAGCAGCTTTGACCTAACAAAGCAGGACTCTACAGAACTGCTTGGCTTATAGCCACAACAATCTTACCCAAGGACACCCACCCCAACAAGCATCCGCCGAGGGTCCCTCCACCTAGGCCACAAAGGCAGAAACAGACAACTCAAAGATTGAAAACAGTTCAAGAAGTCTACCAAAGGCTGCACTGCCACACTCACTCAGATCTAAACTCAAAATGCCCACCCTGTCAATATAGAACACTTTTACAAGAGTTTCTTCCTTCAAAGACCACTACTAAAAATAAAAGTGACTACACCACCAGATGCCCAGACATCAACTCAGAGATATGAGAAGTAAAAAAAACAGGGAAACATGTCTCCCCCAAAGCAGACTACAACAAATCTAAAAAGAGTTAAAACATATTAAGCATATTTTCAGATCACAATGGAATAAAATTAGAAATTAATGACAAACAAAACTTTGGAAATTATACAAATACATGGAAATTAATAAACATTAATTACCAGTGGGTCAAAAATGAAATAAAGCAGGAAATCAAGAAATTCCTTGAAACAAATGAAAATACAGTCATAACTTACCCAACTCTATGGAATATTGCAAAAGCAGTATGAAGGGGAAGTTTACGGCAATAAATGTTTACATCAAAAGGATAGAAAGACTTCCAATAAACAACCTAAAGTTATACCTCGAAGAACTAGAAAAACAAGGACAATCCAATCCCAAAATTAGTAGACATAGAGAAGTAATAAGATCAGAGCACAACTAAATGAAATAGAGATCAAAAAGAGGATTCAAAAGATCAGTGAAACAAAAAGTTGGTTTTTTGAGAAGATAAACATAGACATAGAAAAAACAATCCTAATATTTGTGTGGAACAAGAAAAGATCCTGAAGAGCCAAAGCAATACTTACCCAAAAATAAATAAATAAATAACGGAACTGGAGGCACTATACTACCCAACTTCAAATTATATTCCAAAGCTATAATAACCAAAACAGCATGATACTGGTATAAAAACAGATAACATGGACCAATAAAACCAAATAGAGAACTCAGAAATTAATCCACCTACTTACAGCCAACTGATCTTCAACAAAGGCACTAGGAACATAAATTTGGGAAAGGGCAGCCTCTTCAGCAAATTGTGCTGGGAAAACTGGATATCCGTATGTAGAAGAAGGAAAATAGACCCATACATACCACCATGTACCAAAATCAACTCAAAATGGATCAAAGACTTAAATATAATACCTGAAACTCTAAAATTTGTAGAAGAAAACATAGGAAAAACACTTCAGGATATAGGACTGGGCAAAGACTTTATGAATAAGACCTCAAAAGCACAGGCAACAAAAGAAAACAAACAAACAAATAAGATTATGACAAACTAAAAAGCTTCTGCACAGCAAAGGAGACAATCAACAGAGTGAGAAAACAACCTGCAGAATGGCGGAAATGTTTGAAAACTGTACATATGACAATGGATTAATATCCAGAATATACAAGAAACTCAACTTAAAAGTAAAAAATTAAAAAATTAAAAAATTCTAATTAAAAAACGAGCAAAGAAGCTGAATAGACATTTCTCAAAAGAAGACATACAAATGACCAACAGGTATATGAAAAAACGCGAAAATGCTCAAAATCATTAATCATCAGGGAAATGCAAATCAAAAACACATTGAGGTATCATCTCACCCCAGTCAGACTGGCTACTATTCAGAAGACAGAGAATAACAAATGCTGGCAAGGATGCTGAGAAAGAGAAACCCTTCTCTACTGTTGATGGGACTGTAAATTAGTACAGCCATTATGGAAAACAACACGGAGGTTTCTCAAACAACTACAGATTGATCTTCCATACAATCCAGCAATCCCACTACTAGGTATACATCAAATGAGTGGAAATCATCATGTCAAAGGGGGAAACCTGCACTGTCATGTTTATCCCAGCTCTGTTTACAATAGCCAAGACGTGGAACCAACCTAAATGTCCACTGACATGACTGGATAAGGAAAATGTAGTATATATACAAAATAGAATACTACTTAGCCATAAAAAAAAGAATGAAATTTTGCCATTTGCAGCAACATGGGTAAGCTTGGAAAAAATTACATTGAGTGAAATAAGCCAGGCATAGAAAGAGGAACACTGCATGTCCTCACTTCTATGTGTGTGGGGGAGGGGGAAGGAGAGAGAGAGAGAGAGAGACAGAGAGAGAGACAGAGAGAGAGAGAGAGAGAATCACAATAATATGTTGAAGTTTCAGGAGAGAAGAGAACTTTGGTTAGTAGAGGTGGGAAATAGGGCAGCAGAGGGAAGTTAGTGAGAAATTGCTTAAAGTACACAAAGAATTATTACATTTTGTAATGATGAACATGCTATTTATCCTGATTTGAAATCACATATTGTACACAGGTATTGATATTCAACTCCGTACTCCACAAATATATATAATCAATTATGCTTCAATAATAAAAAATTGTGCATTTTATTCACTTAATGCCTTTTGAATTAATGTATAAAAATGTTTTACTTACACAATTTTTAACATATATTATTTTAATTGGTTTTCCAAATAGGCCTGTGCACTGCTCAGAAAATATAGTTATTAATATTCTGCTAAGGTGAAACAGAGTCCGGAAAAGATAAGTGGTATTTAAAGTCACGAAGTCCAGATAATTGTCTAAAGGAATGCTGTTCAGTAGATATTTAATGCAAGCTGAAGTGAGAGTCACGTTAGCAATTTTAAATTTCCTAGTAGTCACAGTTTAAACCATAAAAAGGCACAGGTGAAATTAGTTTTTATACTACCCTAGGATACTTTAAAAAGTTTGTTGAAAATAATATTGAAAGATAATATGAATCTTTCCATGAACTTTTTAAAGTACCCTCATACTTTTCTTATGTTCAAAATATTGTCATTTAAACATGTAATGAACACAAAACTATTAATAAGGTATTTTATACTCTTTTATTCTCACTAAGACTACAAAATCTGATGTATACTTTATACATAAAATACATCTCAATTCAAGCCAGCTACATTTCAAGTACTCAATAACTGTGTATTGCTAGTGGCTACAATATTGGACAGTGCATATCTTTTTCCACAAATATTTGTTTCAGATTCCTAAATCGTTTTTTTCTTTTTACTCTACACAATGAAATTTTTCTCTTCCTTTTCTACTCTATCCACTGCTATCATCTTTGCTGTTTCCTGATTCTTCCTTTCCATCTTCACATCCACAAGCTCAATTCGTGTACCTCATTCTCACCCATATTACTGCAGTAGCTTCTTCCATGGTATATTTTCTTCCTACATTATCTCATCTATTTTACATTCTGATGCTCAAATGACTTTCCTTATTTCTATATTTCATCATATCACTGTCTGGTTTACAGGCAGAGACCATTCACCATTTTGTTTCAATATGATATAAAGCCAGCTTATGCATTTTTAAAATGTTCTCTAGGTAACTTTGATATGTGCCACTGATTAAATTGCAAGGGTATATACTACTTCCTCTCCAAAGCCAAAGACTGTGTTAAGTGCCATTATTCTGACCTATTTGGAGACCTTACAATTATTCAGTAAGTGATGGCTTTGAGACAGCTAAGATTGGCCCTAGTAGCATTGAAACATGGTATATATTTGTTAACAAAGGAAATGTATTTTCAAAAATCTAATAATATATTTATTTCATCTACCAAAATTAGTCATTTCACAATGAAAGAGCCGCTAAGTGCATTTGTTAGTTTCCAAATTGCTTAATAATTTTTCCTAAGAAAAATTTGACATAAAGATACATTTTTCTTTTCCGAAAGAGATATTATAATACTAGACTAAGAAAATTTGAATTACCCATATCTGAACTTGAATTTTTAATTTCTGTTACATTTTAAGTATGACATTTAGACATAACAGGTCGACTTATCTGTTTTTATATTAAAATATAGAAACTGAAATTGCTAGAAAAAAGTCAAAAGTACTATTTCTTAATAAAGCACTATTTTTGTATTGATAAGATATATAAATTCTTAAAATTGTTGTTAAATATCTCTATGATATGGCTAACAGTTTATATTCCTCAATTGGTATTCTAAAACAGAAATATACCCCTATAGTATAATTTTTATGTGATAAAAGGATTTCCAACTCCTTTTTATTGGAAAAATATACATTTATACATATAGCATCAAAATTAGATTATCCTTTGGTTAAAAATAAAAAAGGATATTTTATCACCTAAGAGAGAAATATGTTTAAAACAAAGTGTTAGGTTTTCAGCTATGATCAAAGTTAAAATAAATAAATGTAGCTCTATAGGCATTAAACTGTATCTTCAAACTGCATACAAAATGAGACAAACCTTAGGGATTCTATTTTTAGTGAAAAAGAGCATAGTAATAGGATAAAAATTGAAATGGATTTTATATATATATTTCCCAAGGCTTATTTTTGATAAGCTTTTATAAAGAATTTAGTAGGATGAAATAAAATGTCAAGATCAAAGCACACACACACACAGAAATGAATTTTCTGCTACAAAGCATGTAAATTGGGATGATGTAGCTAATGTCAAGTTTTATTCCTGAGATTCCTTACATTGTGCCTACAGAAAAAAAAATTAAACATTTGATTAATATAATCAAATAATTCAAACCTCTCTTTAAACTAGGCAAAGTGTTTATCTTAAATCATCTTTTAAAAGCTTTCCTAACGTTCTTTCTTTTCCACAGAATTGACAGGAATTGTATAAACATGCCACTGCTTGTTAGAAATGGCAGAAGTTATTGGTTCATTGTAATTGTGGTCATTTCCTCCACTCTAATTCTTGAATTATGCTCACCCAGTGCTGGGTTTTAAGTTCTTAAACACACCAAAGACATTCTTATCTTAGGGGATTTATTTGTTTTGTTTCTAGTGTCTGTCAGAGATTTCTTTCTGTTCCTTGCAAGCCTGACTGTTTTTTATTCTTAGGTATCATTTTAAATGTCACTTCTCTTGAAAATCCTTCTTTTATCATCCAAACTAAAGTTGGTTTCCTTCTATTATTTCTATCTCAGTATCTTGTTTGCTCCCTTTTTCATCTTTTCACAGTTCGTATTGATTAATTTTTGTTTGATTACTTGCTTACTTGTCCTTGCCTCTCTCCATACCTATACGGTACACTTGTATGGGGAACGGTAAAATGTCTGTTCATTAATCATTTCACATTAGTGAATAGGAGAGTGTATCACAAAATTAGTGCCCAATAAATATCTGTTGTCTGATCTGAATAAGTGAATAAATCAATATTGAGTTAATTTGATGTTAATTACATGCATTGTTTACCTTTATTTAAGGTTAGTTTGAAATAAGGTTTATAATTTTACTTTAATAACGTGTAAGAAGAGGGATTATTTATTAAAAGTCAAATGAATCAAATAAGAAATTGTTTAATTGCAATAAAGTCTAAGGGTTAGTGTTAGTGCATACCTATCAGAATAACCTAGAGAAATTTTTCAGATACAGCAAAACCAAATTGCCTGAGAATAACCACAGTGCCCCTGAGAATAAACCACAGCACCATTAATGATGGATACAGTTTGTGTGTGTAGGAACTGGTTTTTCTGCCTTTATCCTTAACCATGTAGAGTCTATTCTTTACGAAACAGTCAGAATAACCTTTTATAACTTGTCAAATCATGTCTTCATTTGGGATGGTTAATTTTATATGTAAAGTTGGCTGGAATATGGGGATGCCCAAATATTTGGTTAAATACTATTCTGACTGTGTCCGTGAGGCTGTTTCTTGCTGAGATAAACATTTGAATTGGTAGACTGCGTAAAACACAGACACGGAAACTTTTCCCTCACAAAATATAGAAAATGTCTTCACATTAGAGGTTTCCTGCAGGAATAGATCACAATCACTAAAGTATGTTACAGACCTGCCTAGATGAAAATTAATAGATCTGCAACATACCCAGTGCCATTTTAGACAAGCCCAAGTACACAATGGCACTGTCCACCTCCTCCCCTCCCCTCCTCCGTTCTCTTTTACAAGAAGCCTCATGGTTTTGGAGAAAATGAAACTTTCAGTGTTTCCACATGCTCAGTACTCTCCATCCCCATGACCTAACTCAATCTCCACCCCAGAATTACATCACCCAGCTCTTGGTGCCAACATACGAATATAAGCCCCCACCACCCTATGTTAGGTGCTGTCCCCCATTTTCAGGACAGCCCCAGGCTGTCCTCCACTTTGAGTACAGCCTGGCAGATTTCTCTCTTTAATAAAGTTTGTATGGTACCCAGCATCTCGGCTCACTTTCTTTCAAAAATATGATTTGGTTGGTCTACCAGAAGCAAATTTACTTGACAGAGTTAAGAGTCTTCTAGAGAAGAGAGGGGGGAAAGAGTATTTTATAAATAATTGACCTAAAACAAAATTTTAGTGACCATATCTATGATTCAACATGGGAAGGAGATGTGGAAGTTAATTTTATGTCAATGTGACTGTGATAAAGGATGCCCAAATCGCTGGTAAAACATTATTTATGGGTGTGCCTGTGAGGGTGTTTCTAGGAAAGATGAGCATTTGAATCAGTAGCCTGAGGAAAGAAGTTCACCTTCATTACTGTGGGTGGGCATCATCTGATCTGTGAGGCCTGGATAGGACAAAAGGGCAGAAGAGGGGCAGATTGCTCTCTCTTTTTGAACTGGGCCATCCATCTTCTGCTGCCCTTGGACATCAGCAATCTTGGTTTTCAGTGCTTTGGGCTTAGAACCAATAGTTCTTCTGGGTCTCCACCTTGCAGATGTCAGATCATGGGACTTAATTTCTATAATCACATGAGCCAATCCCTCATAATAAGTCTATTTCTATAAATCTCTATATATACCATTGGTTATACTTCTCTGGAGATCCTTAATACAGAAAGGAAGAAAAAATGAAAACAAAAACTAAAATAATTTTTTCCCTTATTAAATTTGCCCTCTAGTTTACTTTACTATAGAATTCTGAATGCATTTCAAGGGAGGGAGACCATTTGCTTGTTCAGAATTATTTGTTACAGTTAACTGGATGTTAAATAATAGTTTGAATACAAATGAATGAAAATTTTTTATTATATACAAAATAAATACAAAGGAATTTGTTACGAATTTGTGAAGTTCAAAAATTGTAGGGAGAGCTAAAGAAACAGACCCTAGGTAGAGCATCCAAAGTGACTCCAAAAATCACACCACAGAGCTGAATAGCCCAGGGGCTGGCTTACTCTGCCATGATTTGGAAGCTGTTAATACAATCTCAACCTTGAGGACTATGCTACTTCTGCTATCTAAGCCACAGAATGTGGGGTCTCATGTTCTGCCTCTATCCCAATATAAGTTATTTCCAAAGCAATGTCTCATACGATTTGCCCAAGCCAACTCACATCTGGAACTATATCTGCAAGGATTTCTGAGAAATGACACTTTTTGCTTTCTAGTCTCTTAAATTCTTATGGCACACTAAAAGGAATTTAGAGGATGTGGTGAGTCTCCCCACAGTATCTATTAATGCACTTTTTTTTTCTCACATAAAAATATCTGTGAAACTCTAGAAACACAAAAGAACATGGTTTTGGTGCAGTGTGACAGAGATAGCACAAAGGTGGCATAAAGAGAATCTTTCATGCTCCAGTGCAGAACAACAATTGTCCACGCAAATTTGAAGGGAAGGAAGCAGCAGCAGCATACACTTCACTGGGCCATTGCCTAAGTGGCCTCAAAAGCACAGAAACACTGAAGTATCACCAAAAGTTGTGGTGGACACCATCAGAGTTAGAGGCAACTTAAGGCAAGAACAGATGTGGGAGTGTTTTGTTGGCTGTGGTGGTGGTAGAGGTAGAAGTGGGTGTACGAGTATACCTGAAAAAGTTCATGGAAAAATAGAAAGATAATACGGATCTTTCCATGAACTTTTTGAAGTACCCTCATACACCACTTCTGGGTGTTTATCTGCTTTCCTCTAGCAGATAATCCATCAGTTAGTGGAGACTAGAATGATTTGCTTTGGAGCACATGTAAGGAAACAAATGGCGATTTCTGTAATGAAGAAAAAAAGGAAAGAATAAGAGGAGCTACTGCACAAGTGGGTGAGGACCAGGCTGAGAGAAAAACTGCTTACTTCAGTCAATTTGACCTCATTTACCCTCTAGATTTGAGATTGTGCTCCTCAAGTCTCAGTTTCTTTCTTAGTAAAGAGGAGGATTTGTGCATATCACAATTTCTTTAAAAGGGTTGTATAGAATTTTAGGGTTCCATCAGAAGTTGGTAGAGAGTCCATGAGAGAGTGCCATAAAAGAAAATAAATGGGACATTCTCATTCTAAAGAAAGAATTATTATGCATTGTGACTCATTTTCTCCTTTAGGAACTTGGTTTTGTTTTAAATATTGCCAAATGTGAAATGTATAGGTTACATTGCAAATGATTTTTTGCATACAGATTATATGGCATAAATAAGCAATTTCTCTTTGATATATTATTAGCATTTGTGCTTTCAAAACATGTCTGGTGGTAATGGTTTTTGAGAAGAGATGTGAAATAGAAAGAAAGGTTCTAAGTCTAGGCCTGTAGACTGCTCCGATGAGGTTAACGGTAAAGAAAAAAACTCTCAATGGTTTTTACATGGGCTGGTAATTCAAATTGTCCTACTTCATTGTACAGTGCCTGTGGCAAACATATAAATAAGGCAGCGATGTCTCCAGAAACATTGAAAAGACTTTAAGTATAAAACAGTCATTTGACAAGTAAAGATGTTGATTATTTTATACTATTGGAATATCATATCAAAACTGAATTAAGTTATGAAATGCATACATACATGCATGGTAATTAAAAGACTACAGAAACTCAGAAAAGGAAAAATTACATAGCTGGTAAGTACCTAATAACGCCAGCATGCGAAAATATAGTTAGCAAAATGCTAGGAAAATATGCAGTACACTACAATAATCTGGGTTCCATTGTCAGATTACATTCTGAGAATTCTCCAACATTACAATAAGGTGATGCATTGACAGCATGTAACATATGCTGAATAGGTTTATGTAAAAAGTTTCTATATTCAGATTGAGGAACAAGCAGATTTCCCCAGGAGATGTTGTGCTGTAACATTTGCAAGATGTTAAGACATGGTGAAATTCAATGAAGTATTTTCTATTGAGAAGAGACAGTGGAAATAAAAAGTGATCAAAATATATTTAAAGTGTGGTCTTCCAATCTAGAAATAAAGGATGTGTCAGCATTTACATCAATGGTAACCCAACAGTAATTGGCTTTATGAGGATTTCACTACTCTTAAGAGAAAAAATTTTGATGTCACATTTTTCACAAGAGGTGCTAATGTCAAAAATCTTCAGATGTGAAATGAATAATTTTTGAGGATTTTATAAAAATGTGTTTTATGAGTAAAGATCAGTTTACTTAAAGTATGTGAAAACTTGCCCCAAAGAACATATGAAACTTGTGCAACATGCAGAAATTTGATGACTTAACCTAGAAAGAGTTTTCAATAGGTTGTTTGAGCTGAAAGGTGAAGCAAAGAAATAATTTTCCAGAAAATAGTTGGTCAAGTTTTGCTGAGTACTTTGAAGATGAGGCACGGCTACAGAAACTAGGTGACCTGTCAGAAATTCCTCATCACATAAACCTATTGAACAAGAATCCAGTATGCCCTGTAGAATTTTTTATTTTTTATTTTTTTGCCTTTAAGTGACAGCAGTCTTTGGTGAAATCTTTGGAAAATCATGTTGTGTAAGGAAGGGAAGTGTTTCCACAGCTTCTTGGGCTTGAGAAGAAGGAAGAATATCAGAATAACTTGTCTTATTGAAAACCTCCTAAAAGAACCACAAATCAAAATTGAAGAGTATTTTTTATCCATTTCAACACATTGGGATTGGATGGGTGAAGGACCATTTAACTGAATCTTTCATTCAGCCTGAGAATTTTACTTTAGCACAGAGGAAAAACTGCTTCAGACTGATCATTCACTTTTGATGAGGTTTGCTGATCTTACCTGGTACAGGTCTTATTTCTATGAAAGAGAGTATCTCACCATTAATAGGAAAGCAATGAACATTTTGCTGCAATTCTCCAAATTTTATATAGGTGAGCAAGCTTTTATTTTGTTTAGCAAGCGTCATGAGCAAGGACAAAAATCATCTCATTTCAGTTGAAAATAAAATCTGTGTGTGTTTAGCTCAAAACTTGACCCCAATTAAGTGTTAGTAGAGAAGAAAAAAAAAGCAGAAGTTTCACATTAAAAGATATATTTTATTTTTACTTTAATTTCAAAAATAACACTTTTAATTCATACATAGGCTTATGAAACACTACATATGTATGTAATAATTTTGTAATTTCTAGATCTCTATTTGAATCTGAAAGAATCACTTAGTATGAAAACATTGTTTTGAAAGTCTTGTGTAAAATTTCTCTTAGGCTATCTTTTAATCTAAATTGGTTTGATTTTTGCTTAAGTGATTCTGCTATTCAACATAATCAAAAATATGCTGCAAATAGAAGTTATTAAAGTCAATTCAGAACTTTTGCTTAAATTAAATACTATTTTGACTTAAGCCAGCCACTTTCCAAAAATGTATAGTTTGTCTTACGCAGTTTTAAAATACATGAAAAGGAAAGAAAGCAGTTAATTTCAAAAAAAAAAAAAAAAAAAAGGTAAAAGAAATATGAATGCCTGTGGGTTCTCATTTTTTTCCTGAAAGATTCACTAAAAACCCACTTTTTTTGTTTTAAATAGGACATAACATGTACCATATATTATGTATAATTAGTATCTTTTGAAATGTATGATATGACATTTGGCCTATTTGGATAAGAAAATAAATAGAAAATTTATTTTAGAAAACAAAAAGTGTGAAAGAAAGAATTGATGTTTCTTTTACCGGTAACTCTGACTTCCATTGGAGTTGATGTTCAAGGTGGGGACCAGGAATCACACAGAGTAGGCCAATGAATTGGGCAAAATAAATAAATTCACAGAAAAAAAAATTTCTTCACAAAAGTACATTGACAATTATTATGAAATTACAATCTCTACAATTTGCAGATTACATTAATATATATACTGTAATAATTTTATGCAGAGACTAAAACATATTTAAAGGGGTCCCCCACAATAAAATATTAAAGAAGGCTGGCATATAGCATCTAAAATTTATTTGGAACTCTAGTAAGCTATGATTTTTTTTTTTAAAAAAGCTAAAGCTGAAACTATTTCTACAAATAATCATTTTCTTTTGAAAAACAAACAGAATGAACAAAGCTTGTGAATACATGATTAATGTAGAAAATATTTTGTGTCAGGTTATTTTTAAATGTTGCATAATTTAAACCTCTTTCCTATGTAAGAAATTGATTTCAAACAGCCTGATAGCTTAACAGTTCATTAACCTGTAATTTTTGAATGAGAAGGGGATAAATAACCTGGTGCTGCAAAGATGAAAAGACTCCAGAATTTCTTTTATTAAAATTAAATAAATAAATGGTACTCCAAAGTGTGAAATAGTTCCAAAGTAAATAAAAGCACATGTTGTTTTTGATTCACAAAATTATAGAAATAAATGCCAGTAGACACAAAATTATGTTTAAAAGACAATACTGACTAATATTTCACGAGGATTAAAAATAAAAACAAAAACTAAAAACATCCAGACAGGAAAGGGAGTGGGTTGTCTGAAATGACAAAGCTGTCTTTAAGGAAGCTGCAAGGTTTTCATTATCACATAGTCTTCAACAGCCAAAATGTGCATCTCAACATGAAACTCACACAGCCCTCTAAATGCAGGATGGGAAGCAATTTCTCATTTCAAAGCTGTGTCTTTGGAGAGGTACCTATGAAACTATTTGCATTCTGGAAATAGAAAAGGTGTGTTTATTGTTGATTCAAGCTCTGCTTTATTGTTTAAAAAGATATTAAACATCAGCATTGTGATCATGAAACTTGATAATTTACAATATTACTTTGAGGAGAGTAGTATATGAAAGAGAATCCTCATGTATACATTAGTACCAATTCTATTAAAGTATATACTGAGCACTTATATATTACAAAATTTCAGAAGTTATTTTTGAACCTATTTTATTTCTGGTGATTAATTTCTTGGAAGTACTACAGGCTCAAGAGTCTTTCCCTCAATAAGGAAAGTCATATACATACATACCATACCCACTGCCTTTCCATTCTCATGGCTCCAGCTTTGTGACTATAAAAATCACACACTGCTGCTATTTTAGGATTATAGATTAAGAGATGAACAAATTTTTTCTCAACCACATTGTTAATGAAATCTCCTTTGAAATTGAAATTACCGACACTTCGGTCAAGATGGCGGAATAGACGGCCCCCAGAGTCACTCTCTCCCACAAATCAACAAATTTACAACTATAAAAATGTAACATCAGCCAAGCTGGGGCCGCTGGAGCCCAGGTGAAGAGGAGGAGAGACCTATGGAACTCATGAAGGTGGGAAGAAAACACAAAGAAAGAAAGAAAAAACTGCTCTCAGCGTTTTGGGCTGTGGCTGCTTTAGTGCTGGAGCATATGGAGCAGGAGCCGGCAGAGGCCACAGCTGTGCCCTTTAGATGGAATCACTTGGAGGCAGAAGGGGAGAAGAGGAACTTTGATGGCTCCCAGGACCGGAAGACCACTAACAGGGTTCCCGTGGACCCACGCAGGAGCAAGGAGCCAGAACAGCTGAAAAAGGGGAGCCACTCAGAGGCTGGTGAGTCATCACAAGAGATCAGCGTACGGCCTGTCCCATGGGAAGTGTTTGGAGCACAGGTGGTGGGGGAGATGGGCCCACCAGGAGAACACTGGGACACAGTAAAGACAGCTAATCCACCCCCCAATCAGTGCAGGACCACTCAGAGGAGACTGGTTGGGAATGCAGAATTGCATGGGGTGCAGTTTGATGAAAAAACTCAGGCCCAGATCAGAGTTTCTACACAACCCAGGTGCACCCAGTATCTGGAGAGCCGGAAGTACCTATAAGGCCAACCATTAAACCCAGAGCTGCACAAAAAGCCTTGCCTAGGGAATCAGCAGCAAAGCAGCAATTTACCTCAACCAAACAGCTCAAGTACTGGTTCCCACAGGATGTTCCCCCATTTTAGAAGCAAGCAAAGGACAAACTTAGTTCCGGCCCAGGCACACCATGAATGCCTTGGGGCCCCACCCAGGAACCCGAGGATTGGAGCCAAGGACCGGACCCCATTCCCACATACAGGCACATCACCAATGCCTAGGGGCCTGCCCGGGGACCTGGGACTAGCAGCCAGGGACTGGACCCCCTTCCTACAACCAAGCACAGCACACCAGCACCTCAGGGCTCACCTGGGGACTCAAGGCATGGAGAATGGGACCAGAACTCCCTCTCACAACCAGGCACATCACGCCAGCATCTTGGGGCCCACCTGGGGACCAAAGGTATGGAGAAGGGGACCAGAACCCCTTCCCACAACCAGGCACACTGTGCCGGTGCCTTGGCACTTTCCCTGAGACCAGGGCATGGAGAAGGGACCAGACACCCCTCCCACAACCAGGCACACCATGCCAGTGGCTCAGGGCCCGCCCAGGGACCCAGGACATGGAGAAGGGGACCGGACACCCCTCCCACAACCAGGCACCCTGTGTCAGCACCTTGGGGACTGCCCAGGGACCTGAGGCATGGTGAATGGGACCAGACCCCCCTCCCGCAACCAAGCACCCCACACCAGTGCCTCAAAGCCCACCTGGGGACCTGGGGTATGGAGCCAGAGACTGGATCCCCCCTCCCACAACCAGGCACACTGTGCCAGCACCTCGGGTCCCATGCTGGGACCCAGGGTATAGAGAATGGGACCAGACCCCACACACACACACACAATCAGGCACACCATGCCAGTACCTCAGGGCCTGCCCTGGGACCCAGGGCATGGAGAAGGGGACTGGATGCCCCTCCTACCACCAGACACACCGCACCAGTGCCTTGGGGTCTGCCATAGACCCGAGGCATGAAGAATGGGACCATACCCCCATCCCACAACCTGGCACACTGCACCAATGCTTCAAGACATGCCTAGGGACCCAGGGTAAGGAGCTGGGGACTGGACCGCTCTCCCACAACCAGGCACACCATGCCAGCACCTCAGGACCCACTCAGGGACCCAGGGCATGGAACCGGGGATCAGACACTCTCCACAACCAGGCACACTGCCAGCATCATGAAGCAGGCCAAAAACATCTCCATGTGGGCAGACCACCACAGCCACCATGATAACCATGGCTGTCGTGAAGGCGGCTAGATGCCACAACCACTGTGCAGATCATTCACCAGCCACTGGAGTGAGTTGACACAGGGAGAGTCACCAGCAGAGATAAAGAAAAGAAGAGGATGTCTCTCTCCACAGAGCCCAATTCTGAGTGACAGAAGAAGCATCTGCTCTAGGATAATACTGGGGGACCTTTTCACACCTCTCAGCATTGGACAGATCATTTGGGCAGCAAATCAACAGAGCAACCATTATTCTTTCAGAAGGAGAGAAGAAATCTAGGGTGATTAGAGGGGGGAGGGGGAGTGGAAAGAGGAGGGGTCAGGATTGGACAAGGGGCATAAAGAATAATTACAATTTGTAACAATATATATGCTAGTATTATTGATTTGATCAGCATATCTCAATGTCGAACCCCCAAAATATGTATAATCAATTTTGATTCAATAAAAATTAAAATAAATAAATGAATAAATAAATGAAATTGAAATTACCCCCCCAATCATGAAGTATGTGTTTATCCAGTTGATGTAAGTGATTATCAACCACTAAAATTTTGCCTCGGTAAATACTGATTATGAGGACAGACGAGATTAAAGGCAAACAGGACCACAAGAATGAGTAGTTTTGAAGGGAAAGGATAAAGGAAAAGGAAGAAGGAAAAAGAGGGAGATATTTGCTTGCACAAAGCAAACTTTAACTCAGTACTCTCTCCCTCTAGAATTACCAACTACTTGGAGTCGCTGGTTAGCTAGGTTGGTTAGAGCCTGGTGTTGGCAACACCAAGGTCCACAGTTCAATCACTGTTACTGGCCAGCCTCCAAAAAACAAATAAAAAGAATTACCAACAACTACTCCTCATTTTTATTTTAGATGCTGGTTATTATCAGCATCCTGCTGACTTTGTAATCCTGAAATCTTAAGAAATACTTTAAAGAATGCTGAATATGTCTTGAATTAGCAAATAAAACCAAACTCTGTAAGTGTGTAGCTGGTTATTATATAATTTGGGTAATACTGGATTTTAAAGTTGATGAGATACACATGTAGCTATATATCTCTATGTATGCTTATGTCTCTACATACTATCAAAATCTGTTATGATTAGCCCAATTATTGCTAGTTTTAGTTCCACTGCATGCCCATAGTACTATAAATATGACCATACCACATAAATGTATTCTATTCACTCTTTTAATGCCCTAATAAGAATAATGAAAACAACTCACACTCAATAGATTTATTCTGCAGAATAGGGGAGAATGTTAAAACCCTCAAGCAATAACAGTGCATCTTAATTTATTAACATTTTTATTGAGATATAATTTATATACCTTAATATTTGCCCATTTAAGTGAAGAATTCAATGGATTTTGGTATGTTCAAAGAGTTGTACAATCATCACCATAATCTAATATTTGAACGCTTTTTTGACCACACAAAGAAGCCTCATACCCATTACCAGTCATTACTTATTCCTAGCCCCAGGCAAATTAGTAAATCTACTTTCTGTCTCTAAAAATTTGTCTATTGTAGACATTTTACGTAAGTGGGATCATAGAATAGGTGGTCTTTTGTGACTTACTACTTTCACTTAGCATATGGTCTCTTGAGGAACACCATATTGTAGAATACAATGGCGCTTCATTTCTCATGATTGCTTAATGGTATTCATTTTGCTTATCCTTTTTTTCCTTTTGGTTTATTCCACTTTCTGGCTAGCATTAGTAATGCTAAATATCAATGTATGTTGAAGAATAAAATAGCAGTACACAGACAAATGTGTCATGTGTTGCCGACTGTCAAGCAGAACCTTACTGGATTTTATCAGTCTCTGCTGAAACTTTTATAAAGATACAAATCAAAGCTTTTATTAAGATATAGTTTAACTTCTACTTGATATGATCCACCTAGTTTCTCATTTTGAAAAGTCTGTGGGACATAATGTTATTCTTCAAAAACTTTTTCTTTTTGACCAAGTATTTTGTGATACGGTAGAGGTCTGAATATTTAATTTTTTAGGCCACAATCTAGTATTTTTCAGAATCTTAGATTTGGTTACCAGTGTCAAGGTATATTTTTTGAAGTCAAAAACATTTATCTCATAGAAATATAAAACTACCATGTATCAAAATTGTATTTAACTCATGAATGAGAGAACAATAGAACAGTAAACCTGGTTCCAAAGGCATTTTGGAAACTGAGTATTTATAGGCATTAAAAAAGAAATGGGACTAAAATTCTAAATCAGATACTAAAGAAGTTAAGAGCAATAAAACCATAATCTTTGGAATTTTCTTTTCCAGTAAACAATAATCTTCAGGTTAACATGAAATTTTATGATATCATAACTCTATTCAACATATAAGTAACAAAGTCAAACACAGGTAAATTTTCCTAGAGAATAAAATAATCCATGACAATGCCCTTGTATGACATTGAAGAAACACACTGACACTCTCCTCTTTCTGCTTATCTTTTTTCTGACTTTTGTATAATTTTTTAATATATTTTTCGTATAATTTTGTAATATGATGATGTTCTTCAGAAAACAGGTAGATGTAACTAGTGCTGAAAGCTTTGTTACTATTGAAAATAATTTTTAAATATTTCTGTTGTAATTTCTACAAGCTTCATAATCACCGAAACAATAATACTATACTATTTTCAGGAAAGTATACCAATTTTACTTGCTAAGTTTCCATGCCTTTTTTCTATTTTCTAACTTTGTCTCTATAAAAGTTTTTCTTTTAACATTCAGATTTAGTTAATATAAGCAAAGGTTTGTCTTATAGCTAAACAACAAATCTTAGCATTAAAAAAACATACGAAACTATTATGACTAAATTGGATCATACCACGGGAAAACAGATATATACATATATGTATATATGTTTGTAATAGCTTTCTCCATTGTCTAGGACATTATTAATATTCTATTCTGTCATGTCTAATTAGCAAGCCTATGAGGCAAAAATTAATAGACTGTGAAAGGAAAAGCCCTAGCTATTTATTAATGCAATGTGCTACGTGTGGTTATTTTTCTATTCTTGCCCTGAAGTATGATATAAAAAATTGGAAGAGAATTGAGATGTAAACCTAAAGAATTATTGATCTGGGAAGTACATCTGATTAAATTATAGTCTGTAGGTCATATGGAGTCACATGCAAGTCACATGGCAGTGAGCAACAGACACCACCTGTAGGAAAGCACACTTCAAACAGACTATTCTCTAAAACAGATAGAAAATCCAAATACTCACCCTAATGCATTCCTTACTTATCCTCAAGGTAAAAAATTTAGAATCAGCAGCAGTTATCCATTGATTATTAGCTAGTCTTCTTTTTTAAACTGACAAATAAATCCGCAACTAAAGTTGGAAGCGGAAGTAAAGTTACTGAGACTCTTAAAGCACTTCAGCTATTCTGACAATGTGTTATGAGTCTTCATTAATTTGTCCACAACCTTCCTATAAGTAAGCCTGAAAAAAAAGCCAAATTCTTCCATGAAAAAGAACTACAAAAGAGAAGCTCAGAGAAAAACATGTAACATACTCTCATAGCAGACACGGGAGACACAGTCCAATTAGTCCCCAGGGAAATAAGACATTATTTTTATAAGGGCTGCTGAAGTAACATTAAGAATAGACAGTAGGATCCTGTGCTCAAGCTTATATGTTATTTCATGAAAAATCATGTATTTAACATGGAGGCACACTTTGTCAGAGAATTAAATAGAAGTTATAATTTTATTATTTTACTTTTTTCCCCTTTAACAGTGGTTTTTAGGGAATTATAATTTTCTCAACTCTTATTTTTTCACCAAAAAGTAATACATTTATATTAAAAATGAAAAAAGATGTGTAAGGTTACATTTTTCTCCCTTTGGTGCCACCATTTTGTTGCTACTGAGGGACTATAGAAGAGGTGACTACTACTGTTTCATTAAACCAGGATCTCTGTGAAGTTCAGCTGCAGAACATGTGTTCTGCTTTCCTTTTGAAAATGTACTCCACTAAAACCACACTCTTTTGCCAGCCCCAATTCATGAAAGTCTACATGTCTCTGTTAAAATTATCCAAATTCTGCCTCTTGGGCAAGGGTATGGTAGGAAAACAACGAAGCCACAGCACACCTACTTTAAATGACACTAATGACCTCAAAATTGGAAGTGGCTTCTTTTATTCCTCAATTTAATCAGGGATTAGGGTCTGATCAAGGGATTATTAAAATAATTAAAATGTTTTGTTCCTACTATAGATAAACTTTATAATTTATCTATAATAAATTGCAGATATGAATGAATGGGAAGATAAATAACTATCACTAGTAGTCAGAAATCATTTGTAATTTAGAACAAATATTTATCCTAATATCTTGAAAACAAATGATTCTAAAGATACTGGAAACTTATAGAGGATGAGATAAAAGAGCATCTGGATCACTTTATGACAAAAGTTACACAGGTGGAATAAACTGAGTAATTTTTTCAATGATATAAAATATGTTTGGCCAAAAGTAGGTGGTGGTGGTGGTGGGAAGATGAGGCAGGAAACGAAAAGTAAAAGACAGATTGCTGCTAGATCTTTCTGCCTTCCTGAAAACTTCAGAATTCTTTCTCGGAAGTCAGAAGAACTTTGTGGAGGGGAAATGACATTATCTAAACTACATTTCAGGAGCATAATTGTTTGTTGTGCTAGGAAGCACAGAATAGCAACCATATTTCAGTGACAGGGACTACTCATACTTGCAAGCAGCATTGTAAATGCTAAGGTGACCCAGCTCGCTTCTGAAAATAAGGAAAACATGAAAAAGGTACACATCAATGTCATTTGAAGAAAGGAAAAGACTGTCAAAGGAAAAGAAAAGACTCTGAAATCTTTGATCTAAAGAATGATTTTAGAATATCCTGCCTCACAATGTCCCAAAGATTAAAGTAACTCTCCAAGAGAACTCAGTGTAGACCCAGCAGTCTCTGAGGAGCTGTGGAACTTTACCCTTTTGGATGGAACACATCCTGTGAAGACCAATCTGGTTAGAATTTATACCCATACATATGTGCATCAGTGACACAAAACTCACAATATCAGGTCTGCCCAACGTTTTAACATTCAACAAAATTAGCAACTAGGAAAAATATAAAGTTTAAAGACAATGCCTCTTCAAAGTCACATTTAATTGTCAAACATGTATGCAAGCTGAGAATTGAATAGGCCACCTGGCAATTTTACAAGGTGAAAAAATACTTTGTTCAATGATGACAGTTTTGCTTCTATTTCTCTAGTAGAAAGTTTCACTAACTATTTGCTACTGTAAGTGGGTTTCATTATATTAAGAAATGCTTGAATTTAACTTATTATTGTTTATGTTAGGGCTTTCAGAATCATCCTTGAGGCATTCTTAATTTTGAACACAATTATACTAGAGTGAAACATTAAATTCATTCATGGAACTATATATATTGTCTGGGCAATGCTTAATTATAGATGAAAAAGCTAAAACAGCATAGTTAAAGTGGACAATGACCTGGAAAGTAGTAATTTCAAATATTTCAAATGAATTAACATCTATGAAACCATCAGAAATGCTAACTAAAAGTGTTAACATTTTTGTTCCAAACATAGAATTTTAAAATCAAAGTTGATCCTTGAAACAGATGGCACGATTTGAAACAATAAGTGAGCAAGAAACAACATAGATCTTTGAAGATGTTTAAAATGTTCTAAATTCCAGCTATGAAAGTTAGAAACTGGATTCTATTAAATCTTAGGTCATTCCTGTTGTCCCAGTGTAATTATTAATAGTTCTTGCTTTCACTTTCAAAAGCATCCCAGCATGGATGATAAATTAATGGGCACCCTTGTTATAAAGCATCCCTGAAAATTCCTTTATTATCCAGAAAGTGAAGTTTAATTTGAGAAGTAACCTTACCAAAATAGATTTATGAAAATCTGAAGGAAAAAGAAAGCATATATGTTGTCCTTTTATTGTCATTCATTTCTAAACATATGATGATTTCATTAGGATTTTCTCTTTAATTCATGAATTATTTGGAGATGCATTTTAAGGTTTCCTATTGCATACACATTGTTTTGCTCATTCTTAAATTAATTCTGTTATAACTAGAGAAAATGTTTAGTATGATATTTATTTCTTCAAAATTTGTTAATGACCAGATAAAGTAAATTTATTTGTTGTTCTAAGCATAACTGAATATTGATCTGTTACAGCTGCCTTGATAATTTTGTTGTCAAAAGCTATTGTCCTATTCAAGAGCGAAAGAACAAAAGGCACTTTCACATATAAAGCAGTCAGAGAATTTGTAACCAACATACTCTCACTTCAATGTATTTGTAGTCATGATCTTCTGAAAGAAAATAATTAGGGAAGGAAGATATGAGATATAAGTAACAATTGTGAGCAAAGGTCTTGATTAACTATGAATATTTCGGTATTTTATTATTAGAAATAATGTTTTTGTTTGAAAAATTATTTTTTTAGCTCAATCCAGAAGTTTCTAAAATAAGTATGTTGAACTCTTTCTCATCTGTCCTTATGAATTTGTCAAGTTCTCCTTTTATTCTGTTTTTTATACCTTAAAATATATGTGTGTGTATGTGTGTTTGTGTGTGTGTATGTATATGTTCAGAGAGAGAGAATGTTATTATATGCAAACAAGTTTATAATTCTCACATTTTCTTAATGTATTGTTTTTGCTTCACTTTTTATACACGTTAGCACATTATCCATTATCTGTCTTGTCTAATATTTTAATTTTGTGCCAGTGTTCTTTGGGGTAGGCTTTCTATGTTCCATGGATTTTTGTGTTTTTTCTCCTTCAACTTTCTACAGCACTGTTTTTATAAAAACAGAATGCTCTTAAAGCATTAAGCTCAATTTGTATTTATTTAATTTACTACTTTGTCTCTTTCTATAGATTAGACTTACTCCTCTACAATATTGGGAATTATTTAAAAATAACTTAAATAATTTCTTTGATTTCTTTGTTTTTGATTATAGTTCTTTTTTTTTTTAGTTTTTTCGATTGTTGTACCTTCTGTGTTTTGAGAAAGTTTCCTGCACTCCCACCTTTCCTTCCCTCAGATAATTTTGAAATAACCAGACTTTATTATTTCCTGAATACCTTTTGAGATATAACTATATAACTAAAGTACCCTAACAAATTTACATAACTTTAGCATGTTTAAGTATTCCTCAAATTCCTTATCCTGAAGTTCATCTTATTTACATGATGTAGAGACTTGATTTTTTATCTTTTTTAATCAAACTCAAAACTATTAATCTTTGTATTAAATTGTATTTACTAACATATTTTGTCATTTTGCTCAATATTTTCATATGTCCCACCTTTCTCTGAGTTTACTTTCTTCTTCCCAAAGAAACTGTCTTAATACAATGTACTGAGTTTTTAAGCTTTAAACTCTTTTATTGTTTTAATCTAAAAATGGTTTTGTTGTGCTCTGACTTTGAATGACAAGTGTACTGAATATTAAACTTTAGGTGTACTATGATTCACCCTCAGTTCTTTAAAGATGTTGTCATTGGTGGTGAAAAGTCTGCTCTATCTTCTCTATCATGACATTTGTTACTTATTCTTTTTATCCCTGCCGTTCTTTTCTTTCACTCTAATGTGACCAGATGTAAAATTATGCTCTTTTTTTCCTGCTTGGAACTTGCATTGAATTTTATATCTCAGAAACTTTCATAAATTCAGAAACTATCTTGGCTATTCCCCTTCAAATATTGGTTCCTTGGTATATTCTTCATCTAAGTCTCTTTTATACCTCTGGTGGGAATTCTGAATATATGCACTACGTTGCCTTTAATAAATTTGTTTACTCTGTGTTGGATTGGGATTAATTTTTGAATATGGGTCACACAAAATTTATCCTAACTATATAGAGAATTTTCTTGTCAGTGATCATAATATTTATGAAAATGTTTCTAATTTATTAATTTATTCTTTTGAAGATTAACCATTCTTGTTTATGACTGCTGATTTTTTTTGTGTGTGTGTGTGTGTGTCTTTTTCGTGACCGGCACTCAGCCAGTGAGTGCATGGGCCATTCCTATATAGGATCCGAACCCGCCGCGGGAGCGTCGCTGCACTCCCAGCGCCGCACTCTCCCAAGTGCGCCATGGGCTCGGCCCTATGACTGCTGATTTTTAATTGATACTATTTACTTTTAATTAGTATTATGACATTTTAACTTTTGAGCATCCAAACACTATTAATTTTAAATTCTCAGATCTGTTCTAAAATTAATTTTTCCTAGGATTAATGTGTTTTTCATTGCTTGATTTGATACCTTCTTCATTATTTGACTTCTTAAATGTTTATTAAATACAGATTATAGGCATGTTTTGAATGACAAAATTTTGGAGATTTTAGCTTGTTTTGTTCTTATTGTGTGTGTACATGTGTATGTGTACTTGTTTTCTTTGATTTTATTTTGTATTTTTGTGATTCCTCCCCCCATTTCTCCTTCCAGGAACCATGCTTCTTTGCTAGAAAGAATCACGGGTGTTAGAGAGAGGGGGAAATAATTTGTGTGTGTGTGTGTGTGTGTGCGTGTGTGTGTGTGTGGTTGCTTCCTTCTAGCCTGTGGGCCTCCGGACTAGATTCAGTCGTTTAATGGCTTTTACCATTGGTTTCTGTTTCCTAAAGATATCCAGGATACTACAGATTCAATCACAGAGCCGGCTGGTGACTTGACCAAGTACTTGGTCAAGAGACTGTTTTTTATCCCTGTTGCTTTATGTCAACAGCTTTCTAAAATGCCATATCTCAAACAACAAGTCAGCAGCCATTTTTTTCAGCCTTCTTCACAATTGCAGGGGAGGGAGTCTATTTTTTTGCAGTCCCAGCATTTAAATGTTGAGACTGACTGAGGACAACTATATCACTCACAGCAATCTTTGTGCTTTTCCCTTCCACAGCCAATCTCCCCGCTGCCACTCCCATCTTCAGAAACTTACAATCCAACAGGCCAGTGGCTATAACCCCAAAACAACTTTGCATTTCTGTTGACTCATGCCTTTGGACCTCAGCTACAATATACGTATACCTGGTGTATCTGTATGTGTGTTTGTGTATTGTGTATGTTTGGTATTTTTAGATTATTGGGTTTGTTTAAAAGTCATTGCATCTTTTTCCCAGTAGTTCACATTCACAATGATAGAATTAATAGAAATTTTATTACTCATGATCCCTATCATGATCTCTGTGGTTTCTCCATGATTAACTGAAGCTCACTAAATCTCCAAAAATTGAGAAATATGTGTTTTGCCATTTTTCTAAAATATTTGTGTTATTATACATGTAAAATAACAACTAAGAAGTAGAAAAACTCAATAACTGATAAATTTATAAGACAGTATTAAAATACTAGTGTGTTTTTTGAATCATCTGATATGCTAATTTGGAGGTATTGAAAAGTGTTAGTTTTTAATCCAGTATTCTTTAAGGCATTAAGCTATGAGTAGAGTTGATCTCTATTTTCAGAATCTTTAAATAATGGATTATAAATATCTTATAATTTTTATATCACATTTAATCCTTTAAAAACTATCCCATTATTAGAAACAACAACTCACACTTACAGATGACTTATTTTGTTCCAGGCATTGTTTTATACTTTTAAAACATATTGCTTAAATAATCCTTACACATCTATGAAGTAATTACTGTTTCCTAATTTCCAGAAAAACCAAGGCACAGAAAATAGTTACTTGCTGATAACGTAACACATAATGAATAGCAGAGTCAGAATTGAACCTAAGCAGTCTGGCTCCAGAGGAAGATATTATGCTATATTAAAACAGCCATCATTAGATGCCATATCATAACTGATTTCATGCCTTTGTATTGTTATGAAGTGAGCTGTTTTCCTTTTGCTTTTTTTCCTCAGCGAATGACCTTTCCTCATTTTCAGTTGCTCAGCTATGCAGCTGATTTACTGACTTTTGAGGATTTCTGCTTTTGTATCTGATGTTGTACATTTTAATGATATACAGCCTTAAACATACTAGTTATAAATGACTATGTTAATATACAAAATGAATAATAAATTAATTCCTGTCATACATTACAGAACAATGTATACACATGAAAAGCAGCCAAACATGTGTCTAGTATAATTCTCCTGACTGTTGATTCACTGTAAATAAACAGATTCTAACTGGTGACAAAGATTATATAAGCACAGTGTGTTTGACCTTGAGGATTTAAAAACCAAGTCAAAATTATTACCAACAGCATCGTCACCGAAATTAAAAAAAAAAAAAAAAAAGACCAATCAACCAATTTAGCCTCTAGATCCCAGCAAACTCAGCCCAGTGTAAGTGGTATCATTTTTCTGCTATAGCAAAGAAAAAAAAAATTGATAACAAGTCCTCAGTATTTCACCAGATGGCCTAAATATCACATTCCCTTTGGTTGTCTTCATTAACGTCTGTGAGGAGGATATTCATTATCTCATTTCACTTTCAAAGGATTTGCTTCCTTTGCTTTTGCTGGACTGTATTTAGGTAACTCTATAAATAGTTCAGTAATTTATCTATTTATCAGCTATAGACTTTTAGACTTAATTTGTATAATGACAATTTTTGTTTAGGAAGGAAAACCTGTGTTTATAAATTGCAACAAGGGACTACCTAAATAAAAAAAAGATTGTGTGTGCATGTGTTGTGTGAATACAAGCAGAACCTGGACTTAAGAACGTAACATTGTAAAAATTTATGAGTGCTTCTGTTTTGGAATTGAAATAACTTTTTTTCCTTAAAACAGTATTAGAGTTCTAGGTTAGCTTAATGTGGAACTCGTGTATTGTCAAAATATGTAATCTGAGTTATGGATTCCAGGATTAGGGAACTGCATTAGTCTATTTCTGTTGCATCTAACAAAATACTCAGAAATGGATGATTTATAAGAAAACAAAATTTATTGCTTACAGTTTCTGAGGCTGGGAAGTTCAAAGTCCAGGGAACACAGCTGGTGAAGGCCTTGGTGGTGGCGACTGTGACGGCAGGGCATCACATTGCCAAAGTGGTGGAGCAGAGAGAGGAAGAAAGAGAAAGACAGACTCTTTTCTTTTAAAGCCCTCAGAACCATGCCCCTGACCACTATTTTTACTACATGGTCTTACAATCTAATCATCTCTTCAAGGCTCCTCGTTTCAATTACCATAGTGGGATTTCCCACCCTCTTAAGAGTCACAGTGGGGGCTAAGTTTCTGATACATAAAATTTAGGGGACACAATTCTAGCTTAAATGAGTTTTGGGGGGACATAATTTAGTCCACTACATTATGCCCCTGGCCCCCCAAAACTCTTGTCTTTCCACATGCAAATACATTCATTTCATTCCCAAAGTGTTAACTTGTTTCAACTCAAAAGTCCAAAGTCTCAAAGTCCCATCTGTGAAATCAAAAACAAGTTATCTCCTTCCAAGATACAATGGTAGGATGAATATAGGGTACATATTCCTATTCAAATAAGGAGAAATAGGCCAAAAGAAAGGGGTAACAGGCCCCAAACAAGTCCAAAACCCAGCAGGGCAGGCATTAGATCTCATAGCTGGCGAATCAGGTACCCTAACTCCATGTTCCATATCTTCTGCATGCTGGTGAAGGGGTTGGGTCCACAAGTCCTCAGGCAGTTCCGCTTCTATGGCTTTCCTGGTCTCAGGTGATGCTTTAGCTCAAACAGGCTGGCATTGCACATTGTTAGCACAAGTCTGGGGTCTCCGTGGCTGTCCTCCTCCCACAGTTCCACTAGGCATGGGGTTTCTCTACTTCAACTCAGACCTCACATATCCACTCAGCATTGCTCTAGTGAAAGTTATCTGTGATGACTCCACCCCTATGACAGATCTCTTCCTGGGTCCCCACGCTTTTCTATACATATTTTGAAATGGTGGTGGAGGCTCCCAAACCTTCCCAGCTCTGGCATTCTGCAAGCCTGCAGACCTAACACCACATGGACTCCGCCAAGCCTTCTGGCTTGTATTTTCCAAAGCTGCATGCCCAGTCACACTTGGGGCCAATTTAGCTAAAGCTGGGGCAGCCAAAGCAGCTGGGGTGCTGGTGTGGGGAGCAGCATTGCAAGGTGGCCCTGGGCAACAACTCTGTGGAGGGCACCTCAGGCCTTTTTCACAAGACCATTCTATCTCATTAGGCCTTTGGGCCTGAAATGGAAAGCTTTGTCCCAGAGGCTTCCACAATGCCTTCAGGGCCTTTTCTCCTTCTCTTGATAATCCCATACATTTGTGTTAATCCTATTAGTACCATTGAATTTTTCTTCTGAAAATGCTCTCTGCTTTTCTACCACATGGCCAGGCTGCAAGCTTTCCAAATCTTTATGCTCTGCTTCTCTTTTAAATTCTGGCTTTATGTCATGCCTTTGCCACCATAACTCAGAGTAGGCTGTTGCAAGTAGCCATCCAGCTTCCTTAATGCTTTGCTGCTTAGAAATTTCTCTGGTTCACAAAAACCTAAGTTCCAACTTCCACAAAGTCCTAGGGCATGGACAGAATGCAAACGAATTCCTTGCCAGTTCACAGCAGAGGTTATCTTTGCCCCAGTTTCCAATAAACTTCTTCTAATTTCTATCTAAGACCTCGTTAATAGTCTTTCAGTCCGTATTTCTAACAGCATTCTGCTCATGTAACCAGTCTCTAAGACATTCCAAACTTTCCCTCATCCTTTTGTCTTTTTTCAGAGTCCTCCAAACTCCTCCAATCTTTACCTAACACCCAGTTCCAAAGCCACTACCACATTTTCTAGTACTTGTTATAAGTACTCACATCTGGTACCAATTTTCTCCAGAGGCGGAATGTAGTGGATTGAATTATGTCCTCCCCAAACTCACTGGAGCTAGAATTGTGTCCCCCAGGTTTTGTGTATTAGAAACTTAGCCCCCACTATGACTGTTAAGTGAGTGGGAAATCCTATTACGGTAATTGAAAGGTGGAGCCTTGAAGAGGTGATTGGATTGTAGGACCTTGCAGTAGTGAATGTATTAAAGATGGTGGTCAGGGGCATGGTTCTGAGGGCTTTCAAAGAAAAGAAGTGTCTGTCTTTCTCTCTCTTCCTCTCTCTGTTCCACCATTCTTGCAATGTGATGGCATGCCATCACTGTTGCCACCACCAAGGCCTCCACCAGCTGTGTTCCCTAGACTTTGGACTTCCCAGCCTCAGAAACTGTAAGCAACAAATTTTGTTTTCTTATAAATCACCCAGTTCTGAGTATTTTGTTATAAACAACAGAAACAGAATCAAGAGGAAGAAGAAGGGATGGTAGAGTTAAGTATAACACTAGTCAAATACTGTGACAGGTAAAATTTTCCTTTAGACAGACATCTTGATTTCTGCACCATTTTCAACCTTCTGGTATATACTCATGTGCACAGTGGTCTATTGAATGTGAAATTGAAGGGTTGACATGTAAACATCCATTCATTTATTTGCATCGTGTTTAAGATCTCAAACTCTGGAACTAAACTTCTGGGGCCTAAATCCTGGGTCTGCCATAAACAAGTTGAGTGACCTCAGGCAATTTACTTAATCACTCTGTGTCATAGTTTACTTAACTGTAAATTGGAGATAGTACTAGTGACTAGCTGATAAAGATTTTATGGAGACAAAATTAATAGTATATTTAAAGCTTTTAGAATAGTGACTGACAAATTATAGGCAATATTAAGCTGTTAGCTGTTATGGTTGCATTGTTGTTAGCACTGATTTAAAAACAAACGAACATATATGGGAACATCAGTTTTACACCAAGTAGAATACTATAAAATGGGCACACAGAAGACACTCTTCCTTGCATGAAAGAGTTTCAGGTTGGAGTAAATAGAGATTGGTTATTTTAAAGATCATCAAATAAATATATGAAGTTTTACTCAATACTGGGGAAAAAAATCTATAGAAATTAGTAAAGAAACACATGAACACATGGACCCAAAAGTGCCTGTGTTCAGGATGAACATGACTATATGGACACTGAAAGAGTGGGCAATTACCAGCAGTCAAAAGAATAAAAAATCAATTTAGATATTGAAAGATGGGTGAAATAAAATGGCATTATTAATGTTAAGCAAAAGGTATTGGAATACAAATTACAGTATCTAGACAGGAAGAGCAAGAATTCCAAGCACCAGAAGACCTCAAGATGCCAAGCAGTAAGCAAGCCATTGAGAAACCAGAGAACAGAGACATGAACTCAGCTTTGGAGGAACTGAAAGCCAACATGGCAAGAGTGACTCAGTGCAGTCACTGAGCTCTTGTCTGTACGAGTTTATTATTTCCTGTGTCTAGGGGCAGGTCTAGTATCAGAATCTGAAGGCATAATTTAGAATTGGAAGAAATCAGATAAAAATTATGATAACTGACTGAAGAAAAAAAAACTTATCAGCTATGTACAATTCTTGAGCCTTAGGTTGTCCATCTATGAAATGCAGTTAATATTAAAACAGGTTTTATGATCTAAACATAAATAAAAGGATCAGTGGGACAGTGTGTTTGGAAGTTTTTTTCTAAACTATATATATATTATCTCAATTATCATATGGCTGTGGTTACAAACTTAAAAACATTTGAAAATTGCAATAGAGGAACCAAAATACTAGGTTGTACAAAAGACCAATGTGACACTGCATGTCCACATTGCAGAATTCCAGTCCTATGCTAGCTCTATGGCATTCTCCCTCCACTTTATTTCCCTAAAATGCTTGGAGCATAGCAGGAGATTAATCGATGTGCACTGAATGAATAAAATGGGGATTGGCTCAATTAAATCACACTAATTCAGAAAAGATTTTCAACACTGTAGTCCTTCTAAAGCTATTTGCATTTTTTAAAGAAGAGGTTGTTGAACTCAAATTAATGTGTAAAGGATAGAATTTCAAGGAATGTGGCAAAAGTTATATGAAAGAAAGGAAGAAAACGGAAAGAAATAAAATGGGACAATATCTATGGGAATTTAGGAGATTTGGCAGTTTCCTGTTTGATGGTTACTTTCTTTCTTCCAACTTTGACCACAAATATTCTTTCAGATTTCAATGTTTTGTTTTGTGTTGTATTTAATTTCTTAGCCATTTTTCTTCTATTGACAGGGGAAGTGGGAATGTGAGTAATCTGGTCAAGAGCAGCTTTGTGTGCAAGGGTTAATATTGCTTTCAGCATTTTGAAAGAGAGTAGTCATTTGTATTAAGAGAAGTACTAAAAATTTTACATGTGAAATTATGACAAAGTTTATCTAAATCGTGACAGTTCTGATCTGAATATGTGCCTCATTATATAATAGATATAGTTCACAAAACAGATCAGCATTTTTCTTCTAGATAAATATAAGCAATGAAGATCTTGTTCCACCTGAAATATTATTCCTAGAATGTACCACTATGCTTTCAAATCACTTTAAAGGTATAGATATCCAGAATACTTGCATATGTAATGAATTTGTTGTAATTTAGGAACGTGTAAAAAGTGTACACTTTTTGAAACACCTCAGTAGGGTTTTCAAATTTTTCTTTTTCTTTGTGCAGGATTCTCAATTGTTAAATGATATTTTCCAGAATTCCTTCAGGTAAATAGTTCCTAGAATTTAGGATTTGGTTGATCAGCAAAATATGGATCAACATGAGATTTCCGATTTACATTGTTTAATCTGGATATTTGGGGTCAAAAAAACCTACCAACTAATTATCAATTTTAAATTCTTATTTCAGAAAACATACATAATTTTTCAACAAAAGAAATTAAAAATTCATAATGCAAGAATAATCAGAATCATCCTTTTTTTAATATAATACATTTAACCATATAAAAATTTCACTTGTACAAATGTTCACTCTATTTTATTGTTTTAATAGCATCAAAAACAACATTCGGGATTTCTTTACTTTTCCACTGATAGGAATGAAGAAATAAAAGAATGTTATCCTAGTTACTTCTAGCTCTACCCATACACAAATAATCTAGTATAAAACTCATAAGTAATATAAAATATCTTTTTTGCTTTAGTGACATAAAGCTTTGAAATATGCATGACTCCTTTGCATCCAGAGGGAAGTGTTATTTATGAATACTTGCATGGCACGTTTATTGTCAAAGTGATTTATAATTGCTTACTTTAATTATTTTATCTGTGAGCCACGGTGCCACAAGCAAAAACAAAACTGAGATATATCTGAAATGTTACGTGAACTTTTCCAACATTTTCTTTCTTAGCATGTGTAAAACAAGTCATTATATGATTTATTATTAGCTTATTAGAAAGAATTTTAAACACAGAGTTGTTAACTTTACTATAGATATTTACAATATGGATATTATAACACTAATAATACAAAATATAAAGGAATCATAGACATTAGCATGGAAAAATACACAACTATTTGTCTTATGCGTAAAAGTAAGCCAAACATAAATTTGATGATTCTCATGTGATAAACCAATTTTATGTTTAGCCTAGACATATACCATCTTCTCTCATTAGTAATTTGAGTCAGCTTCTTCAGGCATCAAAGAATTTTAAGAGATGTTTAATTAGTGGAAAGAACACAGTTAATTCAAAGGAAGGGAAATCCAGGCAGAGGGTAATTTGGGATAAGAGTCTTAATAGTAAAGCAGCTTTAAATGAATTCAAGCAAAATAGGAAGCTACACAAATGTGGTTAGTCTGGTCAAAGTGAAAGATAGCAAAGGAGCGAAGATGCCACTGGAAAGAGCACAGAATTCACCGGGGAGAAAAATTCAGTGTAAAGAAGGTTAACAATGTTCAAGTGAGAGATGAGCAGTATTTGAACTAAAGCTATTAATGTGGATTGAAGAGAGTGTTACTGTCCTAGGGCTGTCATAACAAATCGCCACAAATTTGGTGGCTTATAAGAACAGGAATTTATTTTCTCACAGTTCTTGAGGCCAGAAGCTGAGATCAAGGTGTCAGTGGGGCCACACTCCCTCTGAACATGCTAAGGTGTAATCATTTCTTGTCTTTTCAGTGTCCAGTGGCTCCATCCGGGTTTTGTTGGCTTGTGGCAGCATAACATCAATCTCTGCCTCTTTGCCTCTCTGCCTTCTTCCCTGTGTCCTCTACATGTCCTTTTCTGTCTCTTATAAGGGCACTGTCGTTGGATTTAGGACCCAGCAAAATCCAATACGATTTCGTCTTTATCCTTACTTTTAATTGTATCTGCAAAGACCCTGTTTCTAAGCAAAGTCATATTCTCAGGTTCTGGTGGATGCGAATTTGGGGAGGGAGGAAAAATTATTCAACCCACTATAGATAATAAAAAAATGTTTTTAAAGTGTGAAAAAGAATGTTGAAAAAAGTGGAAGTATAGAGCACAGAATAGTCATCAATATAACTCTCGGGGACACCGCAGTACAGAATGCCACTTTTTATGAGGTCCTGAAGCATACATACTATCAACTATCATGGAAGTAGAAAAGTTAATATTAGGAAAGAATCATTGATAATATTGATAAAGGTTTTCTTGGTTAAATATGGTAAAATTGAACATATGTGTTGTTCCCTGTCCCGCATGACACCAATAAAATGAAAGTAAAGATATAAAATATAAGTGAATCCTAAAAAAAAGAAAAGAATAGGTAACAACAGAATATCAATATAAATAATTATTTAAAATAAGGTACTAAGAAATATGAATGCCAAATATATGCAGTAAAATACACTGATGAGAAGCCAGTCAACTTGCGTCACAAAATCCTGGAAAATATGGGATTGGGGGAACTAGAAACTACAAAACATAGAGAGAGTAATGAAACTGAAAACAGGTAATGGATAATGTCTAAAACTGACATCAGGAAATAGAATGACAAGCACATTGTTTAGAAGTTAGAAGTTACATTCTAGAAGAAACACCAGGGTGACCCAGAGACAAGGAAGGTATGTCCAGGGTAATGCTGTTTTTCATTTTATGCCTATTAGTATGGCCTAACTTTTTGAACTAGGATTATAAATAACATGGATAGAAATTTTTTAAAGGTCGTTAGAAACAAATACAAAACAGCAATTAATAATTGCATTAATTGAACATTCACTTGGAGACAGGCACAATGCTAAATATTTTATTTGTATTCATTTAGTTGACATTCACAACAACCTTTAGAGTTAGGTGATGTTGACGTTATTATCATCTCTGTTTTACAGATGAGGAAACAGAATAATTTGCACTGACCACCCAACTTTTAAGTGGCAAAGACGGAATTCACACCCTTCCTGGTTTCAAATGCTCTTTATTGCTAGACTGTGTAATAGTGAGGAGCTGAAGCTTTTGAGGTCACTGAGCGCAGTGATTCTGATTCCTCTGACAATGCCCTAGTACCACTGTGCTAAAAGAGAATGTGACTACTCCAAAATGCTGAGTAGGATATTCCCAGTTAACAGGCGATAAAGATGAAGGATTTTAAAGCTGTAATATTTAAGTATATCTTTTATATTGAATGTGAAATTATAAGATACCTAGCCACTATTATTATTTTATTAGAAAAGAGAAAACATATTCTCTCTGTTTATTCCCAAGTGTAACCTGATAGGGTGACCTTATTGTGTCACAATTTTCACTTGGCATTCCTTTATGTGTCACAATTATTAATAGGTATGATAATTTTGGTATTCCAGCATAATTATTAATGGTACCCCTATCCTCAATAGTTTCCAAATATGGAAGATAAATTTTATTTTCCCCTCTATAATTTATGGAAGCCACCACCATGGCACTTAAATATTGAACATTTTTAAATTCTAGAAGAAAGGCACTTGTTTTTGCTAATCATCCATATAGTTTAGAATATCCACCTGCTCTAAGAATCTTCAGGTTTTTTTAACTTCTATGTTTAATACAAAATAGGACTTGAGGAGGTCAATCAACTCTCCCTGTTTTGGGCAGAGGGCTGAAGTCTTGATCAGGCCAGTCATTTTCTTACTCCCGCTTCCAACTCCCAGTCTAATTAGGTTTCAAACAGGAGGAACACGTAGGTGCCCCTCATCTTTAAATATTTAAATACACTCTTGAGTTTCTCAGCAGTTTACACCCCAAACTTCACTGCAAACTTGTAAATCCCTAAACTGTGTGAGATTCCACCCCCACCCTTTCCTGTGAGATTAGTGGCTCCTCTGGGGAACGGGACACTTGTAAGTTCTGAGATTTACAAGTGTGCTGTGCTTTCTAAGGTGTAAATTGCAAGGAAACTCCAGAGTGCCATTAAACATTTAAATGTGGTAAGCATCATGCTTCTTTATCCTCTGGAGCAGCAGTTAGTGAGGAAGAGAAGAGTAAAGGAGAGCAACACTGGGCTGCCCATGTCCTTTACCAAAGTGTGAAACCAATATTGGAGGTAGCCCTATTCTGCACCAGAAAAACAAGCATATCTTTAATAAATGGTAATTTGGTTGTCACATAACTAACATGAGCCTAATTATCAAATAGCTGAAACACAACTGTCCTATTAACAGTGCAGTTATTAAAAATGTACTTACTGCTTGTTCCCTCACCATGACTCTTAGCTATGTTATTATAAGTAAATAATCAGAATTTAAAGGGAATTTGTAAATTATCCTGCCTTTGACGTTGCATCTATAATTGAAAATGGAGAGGACCATGAAAAGCAATTTGCCCAAAGGTAGTGAGCCCAGTAGTGTTAAATAAGTGAAGTTCATGAGGTAAGGCTTTTCTAATTTATTTAGACTTCTAGAGTAGAGTACATTCTGTGCACAAGGCTTTCACAGCTATCTAAGAGAATGTTGAAAAGGCTGTGGCAAAAAATACTGTTCTCCTGACCCAAAAATATTCATATAAAGACCATAATGCAGGTGTTATTGCCCCAGTGCCCATTTTGTGCTGTGAAGTAGGGCCTCAGGATTTTCTTTTAAAGTCATAGTTCTACTCGCCAAATTTATCACCTAAGATTCCCAGGTGCAAATATATACACACATAGAAAATAACCAATTTCAGCTTAAATGTTTCTTATATTCAGGTCAGTGTTGTTGCCTTTGGCTCCTGAGTCTCCATTTCTCCTTCGTCTACTTTAAATGAGAAGAAGGTGACAAATTGTACCATTTCAAATGATGAAATCCTAACAACACATTTTCTCCATTTTGCAGAACAGAATAGAATGGCTTTACTTCAAATGATTATACCCCCACTTTTCCATGTTTTATGCAGGATTACCAAGGCATAGGACAGGATTTACTGGAGGTCTGGAGTTTCAGATCCAGCAGTACCAGAAGTAAAAGGGGAAGGAAAAACAGATGTAATTCTGAAGCTTCTCGTTGCCAAAAGAAACGTGAAACCACTGACATGTTCTCTCTCCTTCTTGTCTTCTTTGTTTGTCTTGTATTATACCAGGTTCTCCTCATGGAAGCCTGGGGTCTTGCAGAATCTTTGTTACTTCCATGTGGAAAGTCTGTGTGTTTCCATTAAACTGTCTGTTCTTTTCGCCCCCACATTGTCCCATCTTATGCTTAAATCCCCAAACTGTTATTACTTCCATTAACAGAGTCCAGCATTTCAGTTTTCCTTCCTTTTTTTCTTCTTTCAATTTAGTTGCTTATGCAACTAAATTTTTCTTTTTTACTTTTATATTATTTTTAAACTTTTCTTTCTTTTATTCTGTTTATGGTCTTATGGAGTTATTGTAAAATACTGTGTATTTTTGCTCTCCTCATTTCAATCACAGTCTACAGACTACCTCACCATGTTTTTGCCTTATGCCTCTTTCTTTCCATTTTGATTTTTCCAGATGTTTAAGAGAGTGTTTGAGAACACAGAATTTGAAGTTGACTGACTTGTTTCAAATCCTATACCATTCACCAATTGTGCAATTTACTTAACCAATCTAAACCATATTTTCTTTATCTATTAATGAAATAATAGATAAAATGAGATAATACTTGACAGTGGTGTTGCAAAGATGAAGTATAATAATGTCTGAAAAAATTGATCACAATACTTGTCTTATAGTAAACATTCAACAATGAGTTTTATCATTGCATTAGTTTGTGAGACAGAGGTACAGAAGAGAGTATATCTTTTGTTCTCAAAATAGGATGGTGAAATTTGGGAAATTTTAATTGGAGATGGAAAAAATCCTGCAGCATGCATCAAGTACAAACCTCTGGTGTAATTTTAGGAGCACATTCTTGGGGCACACTTGAGATGCACTTTGCAAGAGACAGCACAGTGCTAAGATAAGAACTTGAATTATGGAGCCAGACGGGATTGTATTCTCTCCCTTAATTTATTATGTACATGTGGTCAAATCACTTACCTTTTTGATTGTTGGTATTACTGTTTGTTAAACAGAGATAAAAACACTTATAGGGTTGTTGTAAGGATTACAAACAAGGCTTACAAAGCTGCTATCATGTTGCTTGATCTATTATATTATATTACGTAATGTTACTGAATTGGGAGTGTGTTTGAAAAGTTTTCGCTTGTATTAAGAAAAATATACTGAATGAATTCCACTGAGCCAAAATGACACATTTTTTCTATATACATTAATATTGATATCACACATATTCTGTGTTAATAGAGACAACTGAAATGAATGTTCTGCTCAAACTTGAAAGACCATTTTAATATCTTTTATAAACCACATTAGAAAATAAGTGCTTCCAACTGGGCATAATCTAAATATACTTATGTGGGCAGCCAAAAAGGTAGATTGAATGACCTCTAGTGGTTCCTTCCTATGGGTTTCTGATTTATTTTCCAGAGAAATTTCCATGGACCTGTCATACAGGTCTGCTGAGCTTTCAGGATTTGATAAGCAGCTCGCTGGGTCTACAAACTTTTAGAAAAAGTCTTAGATTAGACATTTTAAATCTAGTCAACATCTAAAAGATGAACTGTTGCCTTAGGATGTCTTACAATCACACAGCAGAATTCAAATCAAGGGACACTAAGTTGAACTATGACTCTATAGTTTTTCTTCCCATTTTTAACTCAAAACTAGGCCTTTTCATTTTATACTGGTAATGACTTTACAGCTGCTTTTTCATAGACCAATATTTTACTGCTATAAGAAAATTTAAATATTTCTAAAATGTGTGAATTCTTACATAATGCTTTATAAAGTTATTCTAAGTCAATTCTACCAATTTTGTATTAAATTTAAAATTAAAAATGATAAAATTTACTTTATAGTGACAATTAGTAAATATCAATTTTTTCTCTTTTTCTACATGCTAGGAGTAAGGAGACTATTGAGAACAAAAATAGCACAGAGATTTTAAAGTTTTATCAATTATAATATGTCAAGCACTCCTCTAAAAGCATCGTGTGTCCTAAATAATCTCTCAAAATGTTTTAACTACCTAATGTGGCAAATTACTATTGCTTTATTTTCACATCACAGATGAGGAAACTGAGGCACAAAGAGTTTATGCAATTTTCCCATGGTTACACAGCTAAAGGTGCTAGAACTGGGATTTAAACCCTGGCAGTCAGTCTCCAAAATCCAGGTAAATAAAAATATACACAGAGCATAATTATGTATATTAAAAATAAAAGACTGTCCTTTTAATATAAAGAGAAACAACTTTTAATATAAATATTTCTTATAGAGTTATATGTCTTGAAGTGAAAAATTTTAACTAAAAAATTGAAACAATATGTGTTCCCAGAATTGATAAATTAATACAGATCTTTGGGTTTATCAAACACCAAAGGACTTTAATTAGAGGTTAATAATATAATTATCTAGCACTAAAATCTCTCAGGCTGCTAAGGAAGCTTTATTTGTGAGCCTGGCAGTCCAAGATCAGGAGGATCTTACGTGTGGGGGGGGACGGAGAGGGGGAACACTGAGGGGGGGAGAAGCACTTTAAGGAACTTAGAAAGTACGGAATCAAATCAGGCAGCTCTGAGGATGTTATTTTAAACCGTATATTTTTGTATTAAAATTGAGCATATTTCTCACATTAGTGAATTGGAATTAGTGTCGTATTAACCATGAAAAATACTTTACCATGAAAAGTAATACTAGTATCTGACATAAAACATTTAAAGTGCAGTAAAATAGTGGGCCTATGATCTTTGCAAGTTCTAATAAAGTAGATCTTCCATGGAAAGATAAAATTAGTTTATTATTTGTTGTTTTTGTTTTTATTCTGAGAAAATATAAAGGATATTTACCATGTAAAAGGACAAAAAGAACTATGTCAAGTTTCACAAACAAATATTTAATTTCACATTCCATCATGTTATATTTTGCGTGGCTACATCATTTTCTGCCTTCTGGGACATGAGGATTTCATACTGCATTTTTTAGGGGAAACAGAGTTGGCACATTGTGTTACAGATAGAGGTACTTGACTTTCAAAGTTCTCTATGCTGCACTATTGGGTAGATATTATGCAGGGTTATAGATGGGGAGTAAGGGGAGAACTGGGGACACCTTTACTCAAGAACACTCATATTTGGAATAAAATACTGCCTTGACTTCCTCTGCCTCTGCAGTAACTGGGACAATGCTGAGATGAAACTTTTCTTTCACTCCTTTCTTCCCCCTCCCTTCTCAAACTGATCCCTGCCCAAAATACACCCAGGTCAAACAGGTAAAGCCAGGTTTTGTGTATACAAAATTTCATTTATACAAAATTGTTGATAATTAAATTACATCTTTCATACAGTTTGGGGCATAAAATAGGCACACAATTTTTTTTGAAATACATGAGTAATTTCTAGAGAAAACTTAACGATAACATCTATCCTAATATATTTTCCTATTGACAGATCACAGTATTCAAAATTTTGACAAGTAGAGCACCTTCCTTAAGTTAAAGTTTATTTTGTTTGTTTATTCTATGAACACATCTATCGAAATGCAGGTGTATTGCTGGAATAGCATAATTTATGAATTAGACTTATTTTGACAAAGAAACAAAAATAGTGATTCATGGGAAACTAAACAACTACCACCAAGAAAATTCTCAAGTTTAGGCAGACTAGCACAATTGGGATACCAACGGGTTGATTTTTAGCCAGCAGATACCAGGACGGGCCTTCTGTTCCTAATTAACTTTTAATAGAATTCATCCATTCCACCCGATTCTATGGTCTGTGCAGACTGGCAGTTGCCCTTGCCTCAGCTGTTTTGTTTTTAAAATATTACCCTTGAAAAGATGCATTGATAGCAAAAAGAATTAGACACTTAGGGCCAGGCATATAAAAAAGTAGAGTGGTTTTGAAAAGAAAAAAAATATTCAGAAACACAGAGGCAAATTTATTTCTACTATATAATATTCTGAAATTTAGCCTAGGGCTATCAGAAAGCTGTGTCTTTTCAATCTTGTGCTCAGTCCTCCAAATAGTTGTTCAACACAGAGACAATTTAAAAAAAAAAAAAACAGAAATAAGAGATTATCCTTTAGATAGATAGATATTTGAATTTTTGCAAAATAACCATTACTGCACTGACATCAGTACTGTGCATAGTGTATTATATGTAGTTTTTACAAGCGCTGCAAGCATAAGTTGTCCAGAATTCCCCTAAAAGCTGAGCTTCTCAAAATATGTTAAGATCACTTACATCAAAGTGTCTTGGGTAAATAATTAAAAATGCAGATTCTAGAATCTCTGAGGGTGTAGTGAAGAAATCTGCATTTTAATACTTCCCCAGATAATTCTTATACACTTTGAAATCTTGTCCCAGACATTTCCTAGTTCCTGGCATGTGCCAGGCCAAGTACCCAATACGAGGTGAGATGATAAACCAATTTTGGTATTATCCAAAGTGTGATTATACATCTAGGAATTGCCTGAATCTAGCCTATTCTGAATGATAGCAAAAGCTATATCTTCAGAACATATGTGTCCCCCAATACCTACAGAGTTAGATCAGATAATGCTATTTAATGCCAATGTACAAACAAATTAAAATCATGTTTTCTGTCATATACACAAAATTTGAAAAAGTTTATATTTTAAATAATTTTTTTCTTTTCTTTTCTTTTTTGTTTTGTTTTGTTTTGTTTTGTTTTGTTTTACACAAGAATTACCTAAATTCATGGCAGTTGCAGAACTAAGCATTTGTAGAATTGCTGGACTGGGTCTCTTTTCCAGCTGAATCCATTTGAAACCATGAAATTATAGGTAAATCCTACCACAAATAATCGATCAGCACACATATCCTCAAAATTGGCCCAGTAGTGATTAGAAAGTTTGTGAAGCATTCAGTAAATCTAATTCAATTTTAAAATTTGTAACCAGACCTGACTGGGTGTGTCACATTTAAACTGGTTGTAGTTTTAAACGAAAGTGTTATATATCCCAAAGGCACTTCTAAGGATATATAAACCAAAATCTAGACTATAGTGAAAAAAAAAAGTTTGCTCTCTACTTCCAAAGTATGTAAATTAAATTTTCTTGTGTTCAATTTCATATGCTTTTCTAGTAATGATAGAATAACTAATTTATACCACACTTAGTCCTATTTTTGATAATACTACATTTTGGGTGAAAAAGAAAAAAACATTCCCAAGTCACTAAACTACAAAATTCCTAACTCGCTGAACTATAAAATTAAAATTATGATCATGTTCCACATTAGATAGAGGTACTCTAGCCCATTGCAGGTAAACCTACAAAAATAATGTCTTGTGTATTAAAATTTCAATGAAAAATATATGCAACGAATGTACAAGTGATAGATAAATAAAATTAAATATGAAGGTAAGTTTAGAAACTTCCCTTCTACCTTCTTTATATTTAGTGTTGCTAATTTCTTCCAAAAACATTCATGATGGGAATCTGATCAGGAAGAACATAGAATAACATACACCAGACTAAGAGACTACCCTTACCCACAAGTTGAGCAGCTTTTATACTTTAACCCCACTTCTCATTAAGGGGAGGGTGGCACATGGTGCAAATTCCATGCTAAAGACACATGTCAAATTCACCGATAGGTCAAGTATATTTAAAAAGTGTCTATAAGATATTTATTTTTTATAATCCAAAGTACATAAAGAAAAAACAGGAGAGAATCTTCGTGGCTGGTGAAAATACATGGAATGAGAAAGCTTTAGAGGGTCAGGGGTTTAAAACATTTGAGAAACACGGTTTCACAGGGTCAAGCTAATTAAGGGCATGGCTCCAAGTCTACCTCATTAACCATAGGCATTGGCAGCTCTCGGAGTGTGAGATTAGGAGATGACTGGGGTTGGCTTCACGTCCTAAATCACTAAATCATCCCTTGTTAAAGCTAGGAAGTCCAGGTTCTCTAGCATCCAGACACCAGATCTGCCTGCTTCAGGCATCTGTCCACTCTATTACATGAGAAATATTCCTATCTTTCTTCCATTGTTTTAAGATAGCATGCTCTTTTTTGCTATTAATGTGATTGTATTTCCTCTTCTAGCTTTTAAGGGCAGAAATTGGGCTTCACTTTTTCATTTTTTTCTTTTTTGCATAAATGTACTTTTTGATCCATTAAAGTTAGTAACTTAAATGTAATCTAAACTATATATGCTTTGCCCTCTGCTAGCCATTTGAGTTAACCAACTGACATGGATAGCCTAAGGGGAAAAACAAAACAAAACCAAACAAAACTGATCATAAACTATTCTCTTTTCATCTCTTTATTATTATTATAGCAGATATTTTTCAGGGTGTGAGGAACACTTGAATTATATCTTCAAGAAGCGCTCAGAGTGAAACTGCTCAAATGAGGTTTTCTACAGAGAACCACTAGATTTTCAATGATCCTGTAAAGCCAATCCTGCAGGCAATTTCCAGGAGGGGCAGAATTCTAACACTTTTTTTTTTCCCATGTTAACAATGTCAGATAATGTAACAGACCACCAGATAAATATCATTTGTTGTATTCTACCTTGTAATTACCTGCACACTTATTGATGCCGCATTTTTACATGGTCTTTTAGTGAAAAGGCAGATAATTCAATATTTGTACACCTCTACGGCATAAAATATTTAGTGCTTTTTATAATAATGTTGCACTGAACCTAGAAAAAATATAGCTTTTCTTTCTTCTAATGCAACATACTGAATATATCTATGACTCTTCTTTTCATGGAGCATTGGAATTCTGTATACAAAGACTTGACCTGATGTAATTCTTCAGAATAATAATTGGGCAGCAGACTATAAAGTTTGTTCCAGTTCATGCAGCCACTCATTCATCGATGTTAAGCATCTATCTTATGCCAAGCACTGTGCAAGCTTTGAAGAGTCAAAGAAAAATAAACTATGCCCTTTTCTTTAAGATATGCATGGTTTATTGCGAGAGACAGACTATAAATAACTATATGCACTACCATAAGTACTAAATGCAGACTTTGAAAACTTTTATGGAAGTCCAAAAGACCAGACAACAGATTTAGCCAGAGGAAGTACAGAAACTCCTGGGTAGGTTCTTAGAGAATGAAGAGTTCTTTCCTGATGGAGAACAATGGTGGTAGGGGTGGAAATAGGAGGCAATAGAAGGCAATAGGAGGCAGAGAGGTAGAAAGGTGTATAAAGGAGACAGGACTTCTACAGACATGTTTGAATGTGTTTAGCATGGCTGGGATGTGAAAAGGAAGCATATAGATATAGCATTGGTAAGGAAAATTTGGATGGAGCCTTCTTGTGAATGACTTGGCAGAAATCACTAATGTACCAGAGATCATAGACCATAAAAGGAGATGTGAAAGAGGCAGGGAGACATTCTGTTGCCATTATTTTAGGATCTGGCTTCCATGTCTAAGCCTCATTAAACTACAAAATTAAGAAAGATTTTCATACTTAAGAGAATCTTTCTTCTTGCAAAAAGTACTTGGAGTTTGAGTGTTCATGGAATCTTGATTCTACAATGTCTTAAAATTTAGTGGGAAAGTAGAAGTCAAAATACTTTTTCCAAAGCTGTGAGGAGTTTTTGATTTGTTGAAAAAGGAGACTTGTCCCTATTCTTAGAGAAAAATGTCCCTTTGTGGTAAAATCAATTAATCAAGCTATTAGTTTTTGCAAATGAAAAGTAAAAACCACAAACTAAAATGCTACTGTTTGAGACTATGTAGATTAAAGAAACATTTTATTGGAAAACATAAGGGGTGATCTGTCTATGTGGAAGGCAGAGATTATTCTCAGTGATACTTCTTTCTAAATGTAGATTCAAGTGAAAAACTGTTGCTTTTTTTAAAAGTATGAAAATCATTCCCAAACTTGCTTTTATTTGTATAACTCAAATTAATTTCACACTCTTAATTCCCATTGCACTGAGATGTCAGACAGCCAAACTTCAGTCTTCTTGGTGAGATCTCACCCCACAGCACTACACTTCCTTGGAGAGTTGATTAGAGCTAAGCTTGGACTTTTTTGCCTCCTGAGATCCTTCTGTCTTATGTCCTTCCCATCGCAGGGAAACTTCCTTTCTTGTTTAGTTGGGAAGCTCCATTCACAACTCACCTTCTCCAGCATACTCTATAGCTTTAAATACTCTTTTTTTTTTTTTTTGAAGGATCTATAATGATTTATTACTTAGATCATTTATTTTGGAAATTTACATCCCACCACATACTCTCCCTTGAGCAAGGAAGTAGCCTGTGTGCTGTCTATTTGAATGGGGAAAAGAGAGAAACCTGCTTGGGGCGGGAGGCGGGGTATGAATTAGAATCTCAAAATGTTATTTTGACATCTTATCTCCTAGTAAAATCCACGCTTTCTTCAATCAAAAATGAGTGCTTTTTCTCAACCCTCAAGTGGAAGGAGCAACCTATGTTCCTGAAATGAATGGGTAATTTTAAAAAGTATACCCTAGATGCACAGCATTACTTGATTTGGAAAGTTGAGACCGTTCACGGGGTAAATTATTAAACCTGCTTGCCTGGGTTGTGGGGGAGCGGTAATAATGCTAACATATTGAGTGTTCTGTCTGTGCCATGTGGTCTTCTAAGCTTTTCCCATGCATAGTCTCATTTAATTATCATGCTAACAATATGATAAAGGTAGTATTATCCTTTTTTATAAAAGATCAAGAAACTGAAGCATAGGAAGATTATATAATTTTTCAAGATCCAGTTCTAGGAAGTAGAGGTGCAGTCTGTCTCCAGAGCTCATGCTCTTGACTACTGTGCTATACTAATATGTCACACTCCTTTCTTTTCCAGGCAACCACAGGTAAAACAGTACAAGAGCTGGAATTTCCTCTGAGTCCTGATATGACACTCAGTCGTCTCTTGTTTTAAGCATGCTCTGTGAGGATTTAACTTTGGCAGAAAATGTGTGTTTAGTCTCCAGTCAGAATTTTTTAGTATACCCTGTACTCTTTAGAGCCAACATCTATCACTCACACTGTGTCCTACAGATTGGGAACTGGCTTTCTGAATATGTTTGTCATTAGGAAGTAGAACAGAAGTTGCCACCGTGTGTTCAGTTATTACCCTCACCAGGTCAGGTCTCCATGCCTTTTTTCCTACTCAAATTAATGTCAGCTGTCTGTTGGAGAGAGAAAATAGGCTCCAAATGGATTCAGACCTGTAAAAACTAGAGAATGCATTGAGTGAAACAAAAACAGGCCCATTTTCCTTCCCCTAAATTATTTGTAATGTATTGGAAATGTTCTTCTTCTGAAGGCAGGCATCACCCTCTGTTAGCCTACTTTATACAGTCTTGTCTTCTATCAGCAAGCACCTTACGAATGGAGCATCAAGGTGTCCTGTCCCTTTGTTAGAGTACTGTGATCCCTTTATCTAGGTGCTTGAGACACAGTGAAAGAGTGACCATGTAATTTACAAAATGTCTTCAATGTATGGATTAGCACTTTCAATCATACTCACTGGAAGAAACTAGGCTGTTTCTACTGAAATTTTATTTTCTGCTCCAAGAAGAGGTTAGTGGTATTAAAAATTCAGAGTACAAAAAGAGGCTTTAAAAGACCATGCTGATGCATTTCTTTCTAAGTATTCTATAGAGAATCAGAAAATTTAATCTTGTCAGTGAACTCCAACAACCTGATATTTTGCCCTTGATTCCTTCTGCAATTTCTGAGCTTGAAGTTAAAAATCATTCTTCAGTGTTCTCTCAAGTTCAGTTTTATCATAGACTTCTCGTATGGTTGAAATTAGCAACAGCTACTGAGAGTAATTCTCCAGGAGCTTTAATTACATTTTCTCTAAATTAATAAACTCTAATACTGGGGGTTTTAATTCATCGCTGCTTCAGAAATGCTTTCGTTCAAAACGCTCAATTCTTGATGCATCTCTACACATTATTGTCTGATTCTCAATCCACAACTCAGATATAGAATAAATATTTGTTTCCTATTATTCAGTTTACTCTAACTGAAATCACATTCCATCATAATGACAGAAAGCATAAACTTCATTGTTTCTGGGCATCAATCCTGCTGGGCTTGTGCTCCTACTCCAAGCTCTCAGAGGCTGGTACAATGGTCTCAGTGAGTCAAAGGCTTCTGCTACAATACCCATCATCTCTGTGCACTTAGTCCTTCAGATTCCTACTGCTTAAATTAAATATTCATCCAACAATTGGGAAAAAGCAATGCTTCACCAGGCCCAGACATACTACAAGCTGTTTGACTCCAGCATATCTCTGCCTCTCTGTCACACACCCTGCCACACTGCTAAGAGTCTGGACAAGGGCCTTCTATTCTGCAAAACTGCGAGCATCTTTCTCACTGTTTCTCTGTAGCCTGAAGAGATGTTTTTTCCTCCTATGTGGAAAACAGCCCTTCTCTTTACCTTCACAATCACTGAATTCCTCCAAATATTGTTTTCTGTACTCACACATCCTCTTCTCTTGATATTTATTTTTGGAGCTTTCACTTAATCTCATCAATGTGTTTAAGATTTAAAATAATTACAACCTCATTATTCCATAAACCTAACCTGTAGAAAGTAGACTCAGGGCCCACCATCTTGTTAAATAGGAGGAAAGTAAAACAAACAAACTAAAAACAAAACAAAAAAGAAAATCGTAAAGTAATTTTAAAAATAAAATTCAGCTATACTGATTTTAGTGGAGTATATATGATTTCTGAAAGTTTAACCCTTGAAACTGAATATATGGTTTTTTCCATTAACCAATATAAGAAATATAAAAAGACTATGAGAAGGAACAAATTTTCCAGAAAGGAAAAGAAATATCATGTAGGACCTATGTATTTATGTCTCCTACCTAATATCCTACTAAAGATACAAAGCGGCAGTTAGGAACTAGAGTGAGCTCAATAGAGAGGTCAGCGGTGGAAAATTAGGTGAGGAAAAAGAAAAAAAATGTCATCTGTGAACAAATGAGTTATGAAGTTACCAAGTACAGTAAATGATATCAAAAGAAAAGTGTGTAAAATACAACAAAGAAAGAGGATCCAACATGGAACTGTAGAGGATACATTCAAAGAGAAGATTTAGGAAAGGCAGCTGAGAAAGACTGTTCAGAGAGAATGGAAATAGAAGAAAGCCAGGAAGGGAAGTGGAAACCTGATGCCACAAGGGGAATGCGTTTTAAGAAATAGGAGAGCTCAATACTGTGTTATGGAGAGAGCAAATAAGATGAGAAGTGAGAATGTTCTCTCATATTTTGGTGGCGGTTAAATCAATACGAGTGATTTTACTGGGCTACGTGACATTGATTAGATTGCAAAAAGTTGAAGAAGTAAAGACTCAATATAGACTATACTTTTAGTAAGACTGGGTATGGAAAAAGAGGATTTGGCACCCACCCACTCTTTTCTAGGAGAATTTTGAACAAAGAAGAGGTGGTATTATTTTGGAAATAGAAACTAGAAATGTACCTTATCCAAATGGAACACAGAAGGAATAAAGCAGACAACAGAAATTTATTCCACACTTTTGTTTGACTGCATAAGAACTAAATCTACTCCATAAATTTTCAGAAAATCAGAAACATGCAATAATACATTGACTCTATAATGACCAACACGTTTCCCTATTTCTATAATTCTCTTCCATTTTTCTCAGTGTACATAGTCTTAATCTTCAGACTTTGTTTTCCTCACGACATCAGAATTTATCCTGTCTCAGGAACAATGAAAAACTATCCAATTTAAGAGCTTAAGTGATCCAGTATAATCAACCATGTTGCTATTTTTTCCTGCATTGAGTTTAGGTGTATAAAATGCATTTCAAAATTGTTACTGTAACCACATCCTTACTTTACCTATGAGTTCTAATAACTCTAATAACAGAGCCTCTTTCCTGATTATCCTAGTTCCTAGTGTGAGGACATTCATTGTAACCTTTTGCTACATCTCTCTGAGTTTCATTTTTGTTGGAGTTTTTACCACCATGCTTTCCAGATGACTATCTATTCCTGCAATGGGAACACCTAATTTCCTGTGTCTTCTCAGAGAGCTCATTTCATTTCTAGATCTTAACCTTTCCAATTCAAGCCTGCCTTGCCAGAGGTTCTGAACCCTGATGGTAACTTGTCCAGACTCTTCGCTTCTTTTCCTCCTCCCCTATTCTACTAGAGTTTTTAGACTGATGGTCTTAGTGATGAATCAGTGGTGTGTGTTGTCACATTTCTAGATGGGAAAAAAGAGATCAAGTTCTCTGTCATATGACTGTCATATGAGTAAAGATCAGTTATTTTCCAGACACCATGAGTTATTTTCTTCACCATTTTTTAAGCACTACAAGGAGAAATGGGGAAAATGTAGAATCAGAAAAGGAGATAATTATAGGCAAAAGAAATAAACAGATACTACAGAGCATTATGAGCAATCTAGGGAAGAAACTTTGGAAATGGCAGAAATATCAGCTATGCTACAGCTCATTTACTCACTGTATATTGACACTGCTTTATTTGATATGTCATGTTTGGAAAAATAATCATTTATCATTGCTAGACCTTTGTAAAATGGAAAAGAAGCAATATTTGTCTTCAGTTTGGAGCCTTTAAATGAAAGGCCTATTGTATGCTTGCATTACCATTAATACTCAGGAAGACATACCCAACTACTTCAATTGTTGTAGTTGCCAACATGTACATTTAATACGGGTTTGTTTAAATCAGTGTCCATGTGCACTGTTAGCAGAAAACATTTCCACCAGTTTGGCTGAAAATAATTGAGTCCATTTATACTCAACAGTCTCCTGGCAAGCAACCTGTATAGCATGCTGGGAGGACTCAGCTTGATGTGGGTCTTCTCGCTATGTCTGTAGTTACTGGCAATATCTCCTGTTGTTCTATCTCTGACCTTCACAACCCATGGAGAGGTTACTCTCTCTTGGCTCTGCATGGGCAGGATGAACTTTGGAAACAGTTTGGTAATCTGTCCTGTGGCTGATATTAATCATATCTTTTTCTGATTTGTCATTTTAATTATCAGTTGTCATGGTATCAGAGTCTTCTCTCTCTTCATGGATGATTAAATGTCTGATCTCTGAGAACTGTGTGCCAAACTTAGATCATGCTAAGAAACTAGCAATAACTTTGTAAGCAATTATGGTATCTTAAAACATGAAATATTCTCTTCCATAGGAGGCTGAAAATGAGGCAAAAGGTTAATTAAGAACAAAAATGATGAAGCAATAGTTCAATACTTTGATATTTAAATCACCGCAAGCTCTTAAACTAAATAATTAGTCCCCATACAAAATTTTAGAGCTCAATTTACTTGATTTAATTTTAAAAAGTCATTAATATTTAATGAGTACATATTTGCCTTGTCTTACCAGAAGAAAAATGTGGTAGTACACAACTGAGTCGATCATGATATTTTTACAGAATGCCTACAACTCACACTAGGGAGCCTGTTTTGAAAGGATAACCTTATAAAAATGAAGAAAGAACAAGTGAGTACTAATGTACATCAATATCAAACATAACCCAGTTACCCTATCTGGGAGTCAAAATCTATTACACTCTAGTGAAACAGATGGACTTTCTTTTTTCCAATTATAGTCTAGGCTTTCACTGAGATCAATAAACATAAATGTTTTGGGCCTGTTATAATATTTTTCCAGGTAAATATATGTACTTTAAATGCCAAAAAGTACATTCCAGTATATGAAAACAGTAGCCAAAATAAAAATTTATGAGAATGAGAAGCAACAATCACACTGAAGAAATAATCTTATGCATGGAATTATGTCTCTCTATATTTAATTATTCCTTAGGCATCCTAATTAAATCAGTAGCTCCCATAAATTTTGTTCACTCTTTAAAAATGTTTTCTTTGGTATTTTTTAAAAAACCAGAACAATTATCAGTTTTATATCATTATTTTGAAGTTAATTTTAGTCTTTTTCTGTGTGTATTTTGCAGGTTAAGAATGTAAACAGAATATAGAGCAATTTCTCATAATAATTCTAAAATTATTTTTTTAGATTTTAATTTTCTTATTTTTGACAAAATATCATCCACTTATACTAAACTTGAAAGACAAGTTCAAAGAATATGTTTGAGTGTAAATTGACATCCATACCCTTAAATATTTCACTGTATATTTCCTATGAACAAGACCATTATCCTATATGACAACAATATACCACCAAGACAATGACACTAACATTTGTACATTACTATCATTAAATCCTCAGATCCCATTCAAGTTTGTTCAATTGTCCCAGTAAAAACTTATATAGGGAAAAATCCAGTTCACAGTCACATGTTGGGTTTAATTGTCATGAATCCTTATATTCCTTCAGTCTGGAACATATCCTAACTCCTTCCTTGACGTTCATGACCTTGGCACTTTTAAGGTCAAAAGCTAGTTATTTTGTACAATGTATTCCAATCTGGATTTGATTAGATTTGTGTTATGGATATTGGGCAGAGATATCATAGAAGTTGTGCTGTATTCTTCTCATTGCATCTAATCAAGTGCCACCCAGTTTCAACCAGTCCCATTATTGATGATTATTACTTTGATTATTTGATTAAGCCATTATCAGCCAAAGTTTTTCACTGTTAAATTATGCTATACCCCACTGTGTTTAATGCATATTATGTGAAGAAGTAGTTTGAAAAGATAAATATCCTAATTTTCTTCAAATTTTCAAGCTACTTATTGTTTTATATTTGTATTAATTCATCATTTGCTATTTTATTCAATGGAGTAAATTCGTTATCATTATTACTTATTTTAATAATCAAATTATTCCTTATTTGGGCAGTGGAAATGCATTCAAGCCAGCTTCTGGGGTTTTCCCGGTTGTTCTTTGAGCTCTTTTGACACTACCAGTGTTCCAGGCTTGTTTTGCACTTACTTTGCTAAACTCTGATTTAAAATCTAGGATATTTTTCAGTATATTGTTCTACTTGTAAATGATTCATAAAAGTAACAAAAATGTTTTCCATTGAGAAGCCAACCTCCAGAGTGGATTTATACCCTTGGTATAATTCATTTTTATTCCATAAACCATGGTATGCTAATTTGAATGAGGCACCACTCCTGTGTTCATGGAATTGAACTTTAAAATAAAGCATTTAATGGGCCGGCCCATGGCTCACTCGGGAGAGTGCGGTGCTGATAGTACCAGGGCCACGGGTTCGGATCCCATATAGGGATGGCCGGTTAGCTCACTGGGTGAGCGTGGTGCTGACAACACCAAGTCAAGGATTGAGATCCCCTTACCGGTCATCTTTTTAAAAAAATAAATAAATAAAATAAAATAAAATAAAGCATTTATTTTTAAAAAAGTGAAAAAAGCAAAAAGAAAAAAACAAACAAAAAACCAAACAACAAAACCTTCTCACTGGTTCAGGTCAAGTGAAGTTCTGAATACCAAATGACTTATGAAAACTAAATTTCAGAATAATGGATAAAAGATTAAAGATATAAATACATGTTTAATTTTTTAAAAATTTACATTGATACTAGAATCTGTATGTGAGGTTTGTATAAAGGATTATTTTTATGTCAGAAGGCACTAATAATTCAGAGTAATTGATTCACATGCTATCATATCACAGAAGACTTAGACCAATTTGGAGAAGACATAATGAAGGTAGAAAAGTTTGCAAATATCTTAGTTTACACTAAAATTATTAGGCCTAAGTGGCCACTAAGCCTTTTATTTAGTCTATACTTGCTGTGTCAGAACATACTTCTCAAAAATTGGCAAACCTAACTCGCAATATATCCAATATGCAAATCTCTAAGAGGAATTGGTTTGCTGAATGATGAGTAAATCCAGGAGAACTGAAGTCTGCAGGAGCCTGCACGTATGAAGGCTGAGACCAGTGTTGTGCTGGATCAGCAGACAGGCCTGCCGTGAACAGAAGTAACCATTATATACTTGTCAGACTTTATGAGACAGTTTAGATATAAATAGCATAAGTAGCAGCCAAAGCCGGTCTTTCCAGTCCTCTCTTCTTTTCTCTGTTAACTGTGGCTAAAACATGAGCCTATGACCACTGGGGTTTGTAACACCCTTTTGCCAGCAACAGCGGCCAGACAGTCATTAAATTGGATATAAACAAGACAGGAGTTAAGAATGAGAATGGGCGGTCCAGACCTCCTATGAAACTATCTGGAGAAAACCCAGATTTCCCAGATGTAATCTTAAGCCTTGGAGTTCTTTATCAGCAGCTGTGCCTTGAAGTAAATGGAGATAAATTCATTTCGTGTGATGGCGACTAGGTGTGGTGGGAAAAAAAAATTCCCACTACCGAGCAAATAAGATACACACACACACACACACACATACACACACACACACACACACATTTGAACTCACTCTGGGTGTACATATGCATATATCTCTCACTCTCATTTCATCCATATTTCTGTACATGTATCCATAAAGGTGATACTCAGATTAATTTTTAATCAGTATTTCTTTATGAAAAATTAGTTGAAATTTAATTTTATGAAAGAAAACTAAAGAAATCTTATAAAAATGACAATAGTTCTCACAAAGTTTTAAAGTTACTCTCAAAGTAAATGCTACTGCATTTAATGGAAACAGAATTCTTTCAGGGCATATGTCTTCAATGAAACCCTGTGATCTCATCTCTTCGGAGTCCGTCCAGCACAAGGAGAGTTGCTTCAGATAATTGTGACCTAAAACAGATCACAAATCCAGCCACAGAGAAGGTTTAAGTGCTGCTTCATTATTATAGTTCTAAATGGAGAGACAGAAATATCATAAAATTAATGAAGTTGAAACTCAGAGATCCTCACTTGCATGGACCTCTTCCATGCACTAAGAATACCACAGGAAATTTATATTAATTACTGTGTATTAAATATCTTAAATAAAGCCCCTCAAGTTGAATAAGTTTTAAGTCTCAAAAAAAAATATGAATCTTTAAAAAAGTATCCTATTTCCTCTTAACTAAATTTATTTATAGGCAGGATGTACAATTGTTCATTCATTCATTCATTCAGTCAGTCAGTCAAATGATGTCTATTGAACATTGCCCTTATATGAGGTGCTAGGCTAAAATTTGAGGGAAACCAATGTCACAGAATTGGTTCTTAAAGAGTTTATATTCTAGTAGGAAAGAGAGGCAGAAACATAAAAATGTAGAGTAGGAAGTTAAATTTATTACATACAATGTTCTCTGTACCCAACACATATGTGTTTGAGGGAAAGTAGAATAGGATTTCAATGTACAAAACGGCAATACGTCATTGGAACATACTCTGAACTTTTGAGTCTGCTTTTACTATATATTGTTGTTAAGATATCTTTTTTGAATAGTGCTGCCTAAATTTTCTAGAGATCTCTGTGGATAAAGAATAATGAGTGTAAAGACAGGAAACATTTGGTAAACTAACATTATTTAAACAACAAAAAAGTTATTATTCATATTTCAATGCCACATTGTGTTTTGAAAGCCTAATGACCTGTCTTAATCAGGCTGTGGGAAGTCATAAAATGCCACATAAATTTAGCTGTTACTTCAAAGTTAAGGAAGATGTGTTTTCAGTTTTCATTAGGTAGCTAGACTCTTCTCTGTAGTCTGAAATTCCAGTTCTATTTAGTGTATGCATTTTTCTTGATAATTTCTATTGAGCTTTTATTTATTTATTTATTTGTTTGTTTGTTTGTTTGTTTGTTTGTTTGTTTTTGCCAAACAATAGAAATGCTCATTTATTGCAACTGGGACTGCACTGTGCTGCAGCCACTTTGAAAGACACATTGGTGATTTTTTTTTCACTTTATTATTTACTTATTTATTTTTTTATTATTATTTTTTCACATTCTAAGATGTTGCAGAACAGTTGGGGGAGGGTAAAGGGAAAGGGGATACGGTGGGAGGAGGAGAAAGTGGAGGGAATGGTCAAGGCCCATGGCACTCCCTGATTCTGGCAGGGGAGCCCAGGGGCCTTCTTCTGTTGGTGGCACAGTCATGGCGAGGCTGGATGCAGACATTGGGGGTGGGGGGCATGGCTGACGCCTTTGGACCCACATATCACTGCTCGAGCCCACGGAGCTTAAAGTGGCAGCTCAGAAGTCGTAGCTGGGCTAGATGTGGATGTCAGGGGGTGTGGCTGAGGCCCCTGGCTCCCCCCACCCCAAATCGAGAGCCTGAGGAGCTTCTGGCTCTTCTAGGTTTTATAGGTTTCCTTTCGTGGTGTTAGAACTTTAATGGTTAATATCAGAGCTTTGTCTATGATCTGTGGGTTTTTTGCATTTTCTTTCAGTTCGGTGTTGGATTATTAGCTACCCACCACTTAAATTCTGCACTGTAACTAATTTGTTGTCCTTTGCTTACTTCTAACATGGTAGAACTTCCTGTGGGGCATGTGAACCCTGTGGTTGAGTTAAATTACTACTTTGCTGATGATTCTCTGGGGAAGACTTTTTGTGCAGCTCAGGTTTTAATTGTTGACCTTGTAAGCACTTGTGGGTCTGTGGTCCTATACTCCTGGGTTATGTGGCAACTCTGGTCTGGACCCAAGTATTTTCAGCAAGCTGCACCCCCAGCATTTCTGTATTCCTGACCAGTCTCCACTGAGTGGGCCTGTGCTGATTGGAGGGCAGGTCAGCTGTCTATGCTGTGCCCCAGTGTTGCCCTAGTGGACCAGTCTCCCCCACCTCCCACACTCCAAACCCTTCCAATGGGATTGGCCATGTGCCAGTCCTTTGTGATGACTCACCGGACTCTGAGTGACTCCTTTTTTCAGTTGTCAGTGGCCCGTCACTCATTCATGGATCCACAGGAACCCTGTTAGTGGTCTTGCTGGTCTGAGGGCCACCAAGGCCCTCTTCTCCACTGCAGCCTCCAAGCAACTTCACGTGAAGGGCACAGAAGTGGCTTTTGCCAGCTCTTGCTCTGTGTGCTCACCAGGGCCAGCCTTGAAGTGGCCGGGGCTCTAATTGTGGCTTCTCCCGCCTTCATGAACTCCATGGGTCTCTCCTCCTCTTCCCCTGAGCTCTAGTGGCCCCAGCGTGGCACTTATTGCTCTTCAATAGTTGTAAACTGGTTGATTGTGGGAGACGGTGATGCTGGGGACGTCTATTCTGCCATCTTGATTGGAAGCCCTCCACACTGGCAATTTCTTTCAAGGCTGCCAACAAGAGTTTAATCCTCCCAGTGGACTTGGCCCCAGGTTGCACTGAAGCCTCAGCAACACCTCTTTCCATCAGTCCTGAGGGAAACAAGCTCTTGTCCTTATTGTGGATGCTGCACAATCCTCTGAGCACTCCTCAAGTTTTTAAATTGAAGTTGAAGATACAGCAGTAAAATAGGCTTTAAAAAATTCTCTGCAGTTTAATTTTACTAGTATTTGATTAACAATTTTATAAATATGTAAGATCAGAATTTCATTCAAACACCACGTGCATTTTAAATCTCTTCTAAAATTAGTTATGTGTCTTATGTAAACAGTATTAGGTCCTCTGCTGACATTTAGAACAAATTTAAATGAAAAGCAAATCCAGTGAAAGTTGACAGTTCTTCAAGTAATATACATAATCAAATCTGTTTTTAAAACAAATTATTTATCACTGCCTCAGTTATTCACTGGAAATATCATGGCCTTTGTGAACTTCGGCTACATGAAGAGTATTTGTCTCATTCATAACAGGCATATTCTCATAGCAGAGATATGATCCTGGCCATTTATTCAAAAATCGTAAAATCAATGCCTAAAATGTGCCAGGTAATAGGCTGACCTCTGTGCTTACCATAAACATGAAAGCTAGTGGAGATAGATAGGGGCACAAAAATTATAACACAGCAGAGAAAATGCCATAATACGAGGGTACTTCAAAAGTTTTGGAGAAATATAATTAAAAGATAATATGACTTATTCCATGAATTTTTTGAAGAACCCTCATATAGGTAAAAACAAAATGGGGTTATAACACACTGAGGACAGAATCAATTGTTCTGTCGTAGATTGTGAGGTGATTCCGCAAGAAAAAGCAGTAATTTCTATCTTTTAAGAAAAATAATTGGAGCTTTCAGGTAAAGAATAGATACCTTTTTTCAGGCAGGGAAATAGCTCAAAAATTGACATGAAGCCATTCTGTGTCTTTCTTCTCTATGTATCGCTTATAAAGACACTTGTCACCAGATTTAGGGCTCAACCGGACAATCTAAGATGGTCTTCTCATCTCAAAATACTTAATATAATCACATCTGGAAAAACCCTTTTTCCAAATGAGGTAACACTCACAGGTTCAGTGGATTAGGACATGTGGATATCTTTTGTGGGGACCATCATTCAACACACTGCAAGCAGCTTCTTGTATTTGTTTCAACATGGACATTATCTAAAAAAATATGCAAGATTACTGAGGTTTGGGGTTTTTTTCTTTCTCCATAAGAAGGGGAGACTCTCCATAATTGGGACAAGGGAAAGAAACTTAATTTTCTCTGTATACATTTACTTATTATTTGAATTATCTTTTTTTCCCATGATTATGTTTTATATTTACAATTAAAATGTAACCTAACTTAAAATGATTGTGACAATTATTTAACTTGAAATTAATTTAATTTTTAAAAATTTTTTCATTTTTTTTGTCTTTTTTGTGACCGGTAAGGGGATCGCAACCCTTGGCTTGGTGTCGCCCGCACCACGCGCAGCCAGTGAGCGCACCGGCCATCCCTATATAGGATCCGAACCTGTGGCGGGAGCGCCACTGCGCTCCCAGCACCGCACTCTCCCGAGTGCACCACGGGGTCAGCCCAATTTAAAAAATTTTTAAATTGAAACATAATTGATTATATATTTATGGGGTACAGAGTTAACTATCAGTATTTGTGTATAGTATGTGATGATCAAATCAATATTATTTGCATGTTCATCATTACAAATTGTAATTATTCTTTGTGTCCCTCACCCAATTACTCCCTAATCTCCCTCCTCCTTTGCCTTTCATACCTCTAGTATCCATAGGTCTGTTCTCTCTGAAAGTTCAATGTTTTATTATGGCCTTTCTTTCTTTCTTTCTTTCTTAGCTCCCACTTATGAGTGAGGACAGTATTTCTGTCTCTGTGCAGTATTTCTGCAATGCGGTATTTCTCTCTCTGTGCTTGGCTTATTTCACTTAATAATTTTCTCCAGGCTCATGCATGTTGCTGTGAATGGCAGAATTTCATTCTTTTTTATGGCTGAGTAGTATTCCATTGTGCATATATACCACATTTTCCTTACCAGTCATCTGTCAATGGACGTTCATTTAATAAAATAACTTGAAGTTTTACTGTTGAAAAATTCATATATGTACAAACTAAATAAAATAGAAGAAAAGTGGCCAAGGAACTTCATGAGGGCTATTAGATTCTAAGAGAAGGATAAGCTAGATATGTCCAGTTTTTCTTAATAACTTAACCTTTATCACGGGAAAAGAATTGAAATGCTAAGTCCACAGGATCATATAATTCAAATTCATTTCTTTCTTTGTTGCTTGGACATAAGAACTCTAAAACACATTGATGCACTATCAAAAATATCAGGGTCCCTGTATCATGAAGGAAAGTGGTTATTCTCCCACCCCTAGCCCACTGTAGACTGTATCACTGCTTTGACCTGTCAAGAGTTAGGGCATCTCCCACTGGAGAACTGCTCTAACTGTTGATATCCATGAGTTTCTGCTGATTGGCAAAAAAGGCTCCTTGTGCCATGTGGGGTAATGAACGTTACTTACAGATTGACTTTAATTTGGTGGAAATGACTAGTTCTTAAATACATACAATATTTGGGAATTCCCAGAAATAATCAATGGGGTTCTCTCAGGGATAGAAGGACTTCTAAAAGTAGTGAGCTAACAAATTTTCATAAGTAATTATATTGTGACATGGTTACCTTTTCCTCAAACAAACCTTAAAATATTTTATTTCTGCATTTTCATGTACTTTTCATCAATACAATTAATAAAAAGAAAATAATCGTAATGATTCTATACCTGTCTCCTTAGAGTAAAGGGTTCTATACTATCAAACGATTTTTCATTTTAATTTAAATTGATCCCTTTCAGGCTCGAGTCTTATGCTTATTTTTATTGAATTTGTTACGAAAGGGTGAGAATGGTACAGGGAATGTCCCTCTTCTGAGGAAATGAACATGTAATTCCTAACTGTTTTTAATTAATAACACTAATGCTAATTGCCTGGGCATGAGCCACATGTTTATCTGTGAACCAGAGAATATAGAACTCTGGCCAGCCCATGCCATGTGCCCAGTGCTAGTGTGGTGGCTAAAGGGGAAGGAAGAGAATTAGCAGCGCCATCAGGTACAGAAGGCAAAAGAGCGAGCAGACTAAACTTAACATCACTTTAGTTACAGTAAGTAAGATCATGGAGGGTCTGTTACCAGGGTAAACGTAAAACAGACCCTTTGCTTTAAAAATTACAGATAATTCTCTTTCTTTACATCAACAAGATGAATAGAACAAATGAATAATATGTAAAGCATAAAAGTAAAAAATAGAAAAAATGATGAGATAGAGGGAAAATCTGTGATTTTGTTTTATTTGACTCTAGGGGTTAAATTAGCAGCTTTCATTTTCATAGAAAGCTATTTAGTTTTCCCCAGTTCTGAGAACATCATAGAATAAAAATGGAATATAAAAGAACAAAATTAAGTGAGCAGATAATGACTGTAATACTGAACGTTTCTTGTAAGCACGTACACTCATGCATTAGTCTAGTTTCCTTTGAAGCCTTCTGCCCATCCTTCTTTCCTTCTGTTATCAGTGTTGTTGGTATCCGCATTCAGTTTCCACCAGCTGCTCTGTGCATGTGTAATCATTTCATATCTTGAGGGGAAAGGCTTAATCTTTTAAACTCAAGGAATAATTATTATTGCAAGCAGCTCTCCTTTCCCAATGAGAATCCTTTGGGGTTAGTCTGGCTTCCTGCCTCTATGTGAGTGGGAACAACATTGTGTTTGTTGGTGCTGGAATTGTGTCAGTAACAGACTTTGGATCGCACGTCTTCTCTCTTGCCTTGGTCCCTCCACCCTTTTACCATAGATCTCTTTCTTTCCATATTAACTTGAGTACATGGAAGTACGGTACTAGGTATGACACTGAAACGAATTATAATGTGACCTAATTTTTGATCTCACATGAGCTGGAAAATCTGACTTCTAAAAAGTAAACTGTGCCTTTCAAGTAACACTGATTCAATTTCCTAAAGCTTATTTATTTTTTTAAGGATTTTATTATTAGTATTCATTGCCAAGATACTGGCTGAGTGTTTGGAAAATCTTTTTTTTTTTTTTTTTTTTTTTTTTGATGAATCTTGTGGTTTTCATCAATAATAGAAACACTTATTTAAAAATTGTTTCAAATCCTTTATACACCCACAAATATATATGTGTATATATATATATATAATATATATATATATAAATGAAAATGCCACTGATTGAGAAGCCAGATGTATTATAGATCATAATTATTTTCTCCATGAAGAAAAGTTTAATTTGAAGGAAAATGTTTGCTTTTCCTCCTGAAAACTGTAGTAATTGCTTCTGGAGGAAAATGTCATGAAATTAACCACTTTGAGTTATTTACATGCACTGTAGTATCAGTATTATAAGATTCTTGGTATATCCTTCATATTAGCACACTGAGAGACCACTTCTAGTTAGCTGCTAATTCTCTGAAATCTCTACCACATATATAAGATTTTCTAAAATTATGATCTTGTCATTAGTGGAAAGGATAGCAGGGAGAAGAAAGAAAAAAGTTTTTATGCCTATTAATAGGATGTGCCAAAGCTAACTGAGAAAGGGGGCTTTTTTTCAACCTGCTCATGCCCCCTCCAAACTCAACATGCTTCTGATATAAACCTCCCAAACTTTGAGAATCACTACCTCAATGAGTCACGTTACTGTCAGAAATATATATTTCATTCTTTAAGTGTGTTGAGATGGTCAAAAGTTTGAGAACCACCAATCAAATCAGAAAAGAATGTTAAACTAGCTGTTTAACAATTAGTAAAGAAAACATCCATATAAGTATATTTTTCGTATTCAGAGCATATTTTTGTGGTATGGAGAAATCTTCATTCAAACTTCAAAATGTTTATCTTAAACCATGTATATGAATATTTTCAAGAAAATATGTAGGATTTAATTACCTTTGTTATCTCTTTAAACATTTTAAACTATCTTCTTAATAGAGTATGTCATACTCATTATGGAATGATTTTGTTCAAAATCAGTCTTCACAATAGACTATAAATTTCAGGAATCTAGGGATTGTGTGTATATTGTGTTCCAGCCTCAGCACAGCAATTGGTACATTGTTGACGATCTGAAACTTTTAAAGGAAAAATGTTTACTGGGTGAAAAGGAGATCTCTGTAATTCATTTTGAATTTTATTTATATTACAAAATAATAACACTATGCAGAAATTCTACTAACTTTACTTTGCCAACCTAACCTAATTACATTTCTTTAAAACAGACCTCACTAGGAGATAGCTATTAAGTGAAAATAGTATGGAGTTAACACAAGTACCCAAAGATCTGGTAACACTGATGATGAATAAAATGCATATAAAAGATTTAAAAAATATATAGGAAGCCAATAATCTGGTATGATAAAAAGCCTATTCTCCATATGTACTTAATCCTGGATTGCAGAGATATATTATTTTTCTCAAATTTAACTTTTTGCTTCTATAGAAAATAAAACATTAAAGCCATCATACTTACCTGATAAAGTTAACCTGTCAATACTTTAAAATAGTCAAAGGTCATTCTTTACTTAACAGTATAAGATTATATAACAGTTATATTATACATTCTCATCAAGTTTGTTACCGCAAATTTTTTTTCAGGAGGGCAACTAGAAGACTTTTGCTGAGACAAAGAAGAACTGTTTCTGTCATCAGACTGGCAGTAAACAAGCAATACAAAATTACAGTTGTGTAAACAAGCTGAAGATTAATGGTTCAAACACTGTTTTTCTTTCACTGGCCCCTTTGGTAGGTCATATGACCCCTTAGACCACCTACTCTCAATCTACCACACACGGACACATAGATCACAGGGTTTTCTAAATTTTGTCCTTCCTCCCCAGATCTGATTTTTATCATTTAGCAAAATGGAGGAGAAACAATTACTGGGAAGAAGGAAAAATAATTCATCACCTTCACATGTGTTCAGCAAGGTGCCAATCATGTACCTAACTCATATAGAAAACTACAGAAGGACCAATAATATGAATTATACTGCTTCCCTCAATGCCATTTACTTGTTCTTTGAATGGAGAGCCCTGAACCCAATAGAATACTACAACAGCAGTTGATATCTATGATTTGAGATTTCTCAGCAACATAGCACTTTAAACAAGAGCACAGCTAAAAGCGATTCTATGCTGTCAACCCCACCACTCTCATCTTTAAGAATGTTTTCTGAAAGGCTAACTGAATCTTTGGGATGAAAACATTTGGTTCTTTAATTACCCGCTTTGTTTCCTAGATTCACCGTCTTCCCCTAAAATCCATCATCCTTCCTTTTTACAAAAGGGAGTTACATTTAGCTTTAATTTGTACTTTATTAAAACAGTGAAGTTTAAACACAAAATGCAACAATTTTACTTAAGGAACATGTATGTGAAAGTTTGAAAAAACATTAGTACACTGTAATTGATTTAACAATTGGAAATAATTGTATTACATTATTCTATGAACTATCTTTCAAGCTTGCTGAACTATTAGTGCGTATGATATAATGATTTGCTTAGAACTCATGGATCTCTTCTCTATGTCCCATCCATCTTTAATAGCTGTTAGATAATCTTGCTAAGCAATATTCCTTATTATTGTTTACAAAATTTGTTTTCTACTTAAAGTTAGAGAATCAGCAGTAATTTAGTTTATTTTGTGAAGCTCTGTGAGTACTCTAAAGGGTTCCCTCCAAAGGCTGATAAAAACTAAAGGTGATAAGGGGTGCATCCACATGGAAAGAAGAGATACCGGAAGAAAAAAATATCAAAAAGTAGGAATATCTCTAGACTAAATAATGTTTCCTGTGTTTGATCTTAGATGTGTTATAATTATACAGCTGGTTTTCACCAAAACATCTTTTATCTAGTATTTTTTCAGGTTATATTTTGAAAAAAAGAAAAAAAAAACTCAAAAGAAAGAAACTCAGATTCTATCTATTACAAAAATCAAATGGTTTGTAGTACTTGTCCTTCTTTCAGTACCTTTCCAAATAATAAACAAGTTTTGTTTTTTTACCACAGAGAAAATGTGGCTCTTTGAAGAACTCTGGAAAGGAAGTGTTTTACGAAATGCCACATGACAAATAAGATGAAAATAAATAAGTGTGCTAAAAAAGAAACACTCCAAACCACCAATTTGGGATGTCATAGGAGTATATTTCCTTTGTAGAGGAATCTGACAAGCATTCCCTTAGAGACATAACTAGGCAGAAAAATGAATGTTAAAGAAAGAAAAATGAAGTCAGTTGGAAGCAGAATAGAGAAAGTTAAGCAAAGCAAGTTGGACCATTAAGTTAAGAAAGAAAAAAATATTAAAATAAGTACATATAATATTAAAAACCAGAGGAAGAAAACTTATTTAATAACAATACAAATGTTTGAAATTAATTTTTTACAGCATTCAATGTTTCATTCTATGAAGGAAAAACATAACAAGTATATAAGGAAATTAATTATTCAAAATCTTTTGAAATGATCAAAAACAGAATATCAGAAACTAGTTGAATGAGGGAAGGGAATAGAAATGTTTTTGAGTCTTCTATACATATTCTTTACTAAATACATAGATTATTATATTTGTGAAAATTCATTTCAATACATGAATATGTTTTAATTCACCATGTTAACTACATGAGTTAATATGGAGATGTGTGAATGCAAGCAAACTATATTAAAACTCATGTATATCCATAAAGTCTTTGCTCAGTCCTTCATCCTAAAGTGGTTACCTATGTTTCCTTCTAAGAATTTTATAGTTTCAGGTCTTATACTTAAGCCTTCAATCCATTTTTTCATTGATATTAGTATATGGTGAGATGTATAGGTCTAGATTCATTCTTGTACACATGTAATCCAGTTTTCCCAGCACCATCTACTGAAGAGACTGTCCTTTCTCCACTGTATTCTCTTGGTGCCTTTGTCAAAGATCAGTTGACTTTAGTTACATGGGTTGATTTCTGGGTTCTCTATTCTGTTCCATTGATCCACATGTCTGTTTTTATGCCAGTGCCATGCTGTTTTGGTTATTGCAGCTTTGTAGCATAGTTCAAAGTCAGGTAGTGTAATGTCTTCTGGGTTTTTTGTTTGTTTGTTTGTTTGTTTGTTTGTTTGTTTGTTTTTGTTCAGGTTTGCTTTGGCTCTTTGTGATTTTTTGTTATTCCATATGCATTTTAGGATGTTTTTTCTATTTCATTAAAGAATATCATTGGTATTTTGATGGGGATTGCATTGAATCTGTAGATCACTGTGAGTAGTATGGAAAAAAGTAGGCAAAAATTAATGTAATAATTTTGGGGGAAGGGGTTGCTTACTATGAGCACAATTTTAAATTAAATCTAATCAAATGTGCAAGTTGTACATAATCAAATCACTTCATCACTTTTCTATCATTAATATAACACATGCCTATAAAAGAAAATTAGAGTATATTACAAACATTTTAAAACTTTAAAAATTACTATCCAAAGAAAATAACTCATAAAAATGTAGCCTATTTTTTTCCAGTCTCTTTTCTATATACAATTTATCATTGTACTTGTTTTTGGCTTTGTTGTTCTAGTATTGTGTGTTTTTATTTACTTGTAATAACATTTTATTAGTCTTTTTTTCCTTTAAAATGTTTATCAAAAACATTTTCCATACTAGTGTGAATGAGCATAACTGGGTGCTAAGAAAGAAACAAAGAAAGAAAGAAAGAGACCAAAACAATACAATAAAAATGCAGAAGGGGAAAACAAACCTAAGGATATTAGAGATTGAGGGGAGGTGGAGGGAGTTGTGTAAGGATAGGTTGGGTAAAGGGCATAAAGGAAATCATGATTTGTAATAATAATATGATTAAAATAAATAATAAGTAAATAAATAAATAAAGATAGGTTGAAATAAGGTAAAAATTAAGAACTGTTATATTTAGTACACGGAAGTTGTTTAATTTTTTTTTTTTTTTTTTACTTTTCCATTATAAAGTTAGTATATTCCTGAGAAAGACAAGTAGAGGACATTAGAAAAATAAAAATAAAAATAAAATATTTCGGTGGCCTTGCTACCAAAAGAAACTGCTATTACTCTTACCTATAAGAGGGAATTGGAGGAGCTCTTGGGAAACACAATTCAAGCTTCAGTGAGTTTTGGGGGGACATAATTCAATCCACTACATTCCATCCCTGGCCCCCCCCCAAACTCATGTCTTTTTCACATGCAAATATATTTATTTTATCCCCAAAGTCTTAACTTTTTTCAGCTCAAAAGTCCAAAGTTCAAAGTCCTAGCTGTGAAATCAATAGAAGTTATCTACTTCCAGGATACAGTGGCAGGACAAACATAGGGTACATATTCTCATTCCAGATGGGAGAAATAGGCTAAAAGAAAGGTGTAACAGGTTCCCATCAAGTCTGAAACCCAGCAGGACATGCACTGAATCTTAAAGCTGGCAAATCTTTGAACTTGACTCCATGTTGAATGTCCTCTGCACACTGGTGTCAGGGTTGCGTCCCCAAGTCCTCAGGCAGCTCCACTTCTATGGCTTTCCTGGTCTCAGGTGATGCTTTAGGTCTCGCAGGCTGGCATTGCACACTGGTAACTCCACATATCTGGGGTCTCCATGGTGGTCCCACTCTCATGGCTTCACTAGACCTGGTACTGATGACGTTTCTCTGTTGCAGCTCTGATCCCACATTTCTGCTTAGCATTGCTCTAGTGAAGGTTGTCTGTGGTGACTCCACCCCTGTGACAGATTTCTTCCTGGGCCACTAGATTTTTACAAACATCCTTTGAAATCAGGGTGGAGGTTCCCAAGCCTCCACAGCTCTGGAATTCTGTGAGCCTAAAGACAACACCATGTGGATGCCACCAAGGCTTCCAGCTTGTATCTTCCAAAGCTGTGGGTCCAGCCACACCTGGGACCAATTTAGCCATGGCTGGAGTAGTCAAAGCAGCTGGGGTGCCGGTACTGGAAGCAGCTTCCTGAGCAGTGAGCCTGTGGAGGGTGCCTCGGGCCTGTTTCCCAAGGCCATTTTGTCTCCCTAGGTCTTTGGGCCTGAAATGGAAGGATTGGCCCCAGAAGTTTCTGCAATGCCTTCAGGGTCCTTTTCCCCTTCTCTTGATAATGCCCTTTCTTTGTATTAATCTTCTTAGCTAATGTTGGCTGAACTGCACCATTGCATGCTCTCTGCTTCTCTACCACATGGCCAGGCTGCAAATTTTCTAAATTTTTACACTCTGCTTCCCTTTTAAATTCTGGCTTTATGTCATGCCTTTGTGGCCATAACTCGGCGTAGGCTTTTGCAAGTAGCCATGCAGCTTCCTTAATGCTTTGCTGCTTAGGAATTTCTTCAGCCAAATGCTCTTGTTCACAACTCCTAAGTTCCAACTTCCACAAAGTCCTAGGGCCTGGACACAATGCAGCCGAGTTCCTTGCCAGTTCACAGCAAGTGTGATCTGTGCCCTGGTTTCCAATAAACTCCTTCTTATTTCTATCTGAGACCTCCTTAGAATGGCCTTTATGTTCTGTATTTCTGTCAGTATTCTGCTCACCACCATTTAACCAGTCTCTAAGAAGTTTCAAATTTTCCCTGGTTTTCTTGTCTTCTACACTTTCACCAGCATCTAGGCTTTTTCTAGCCTGTTCCTCCCAATTCTTCTAGCCTCTTCTCAACATCCAATTCCAAAGCCACTTCCACGTTTCCAAGTATTTGTTATAAGCAACACTACACTTCTCTGGTAGCAATTTTCTGTATTAGTCTGTTTGTGTTGCTTATAACAAAATACATGGAACTGGGTATTTTATATAAAAAAAATTATTGCTTACAGTTTCTGAGGCCAGGAAGTCCAAAGTCCATCTGGAGGTAGCAACAGTGAACCAGGAGTCAGTCTCACATTGCAAGACGGTGAAAGCAGAGAGGGCAGAGAGAGGGAGACAGACTCTTCTCTTCTGTTTAAAGCCCTCAGAACCATGCCCCTGACCACCATTTTAATCCATTCACTACAGCATGGTCCTATAATCCAATCACTGGTTTAAGGCTTCACCTTTCAGTTACCATAATAGGATTTCCCACCCTCTTAACAGTCACAGTGGGGGCGAAGTTTCTAATATATAAAACTCAGAGGACACAATTCAACCTTCGATAAGTTTTGGGGAGACATAATTTAGTTCACTACAGGTTGTAAAAGCAATAGCATGTTCGTATGCAGATAAGAATGGTTAGTGAGGAGAGGAAGTTGATGATTTAGAAGAAAAAGTGGAGAACTGATAAAGCACTACACTAGAGTAGATTAGAGCAGATAGGATCTGCTGCACAGTGGAGAGGCTACCATTACCTGGGAACACAGAGAATTTACCTCTATTAATGGGCAAAAAGCAGAGCATATGGGTCCAGATGCTGGTAGGAGAGTAGATGTGTTGACAGTAGCCTGTGGAAGTTCACTTCCGGTTGTTTTTATTTTCTCACTAAAATATGCAGCAAAATCATCAGCTAAAATGAGAGTAGAGAAAGATTTATTTTGGTTTTGAGGTCTGTGAGCACAATTTGAAGTTAGTACAATCCACTTGTTTGAGAGATTTTTATCCAGCTACTTTCTGCTACCCATATTATTTATTTTTTCACATATTTCTTTTTAACTTTTTTGTACATCTATTCTCTTATTACTTGATTCTTTAAGCTAGTTTTGTAATGTTAACAGCTCAGTTACATCTTTTTTTTTTTTTTTTTTTTTTGAGGTTACCAGCATTAGTTCCTGCAAACTTTACAAAGAAAGGTAGGAAATAAGGAGACTGTTAGAAAATATTTAGGAAGAAAATGCCACTCTTGCCAAGTACCTATTTTGCTAATTTATTCTCTATTCACATTTCTAAGTCAACATTTCTGTGTGTGTGTATGGGAGGTACATATGTCATAAGTATATGATATTCATGTTACTGAAAGTTTTCATTTGTAGAAAATTTTAAGTCATCTGTGTAATTTTATAATTCAGAACCATTCCAGAACACAATGAATCATTTTTACATTGGAAGTACGCTGACCTCTACAGTGGGGGTGAGGCATAGTACTTTTTTAGTGGAAATTAAGACCAAGGTGGTCTTCTGCTTTACTACAGTCAGAGCCTAATTGCCACAAATCTATTCAAGTATAAACCCTTCAAAGCATATTATATTAAATAGGGACTAAGCTCGGAAGGCATGAAAACAAGAGATCATTCACTATACATTTGTGGATTTTCTCCTAACTCTCACAAAAATTAAATTTAAGAGCTATAATTTTCCTCCTTTAACTTGAAAATACTGATAAAGTTTCAGCAAAATATGGTCACAACTTATATTTTGTGCCAAGTGTTAATATTTATTTTGTCCAAAGGAGTTTTTTTTATCCAGTATTTAAGGAGCACATATGGTTCTTTTCTGCGGAAAATATTTGAGATATGTTTTTAGAAATTTGAAAATAATAAAGCAGAAGTAATCTATCAATTGTGTATTTCCATGTTCTCAGACAGAAAAAACACAAAGAGTTTTATTTTCTTAAATTTTTCCAGCAGTTTTAAAATTCCATATTTCATTTAATTTTGACATTATTTGTTTTAACATTTCTGATTCATTAATTTTATTAGTTATTTTTCTTTCCTTATCTCATTTCATCATTCAAAAAAAGAAAATGTAACATTATTATTATAAATATTATTTAAAATCTCCACTTTAATACTTAAATTATTAAATATGTAAAATGTGTGCACTCACTATAAATAATTAGGTCTCAGACAGTATACATATTATTATGAAGCCAAATATTTCAAGTTATCAAAGTTAAGCTTCAATAAATTACAGATGAGAACCAAGGTTTTCTTACAACATTTTTTGCCACTTTTTGTTTAACTTTTAATTTTTAAACATAAAATTTTCCATCTCCAGATGTGCAAGGACTTGTGAGGACCTATTGATTAATATCATAATTTTTACTTCAGTTTCATTTCATCAAATTTCATAGAAAACAATGGAAAGAAAGAGAATTCAACCTGGAAAGGCATGACCTGTAAAGAGTAAATGTATTACTTTAGATTAGATTAATTGTATTAAGTGCATTAGTGAAAACCAAATTTTAAAAACAGAGAAATGGAATCTCATGTATTGGATAACATGTTCAAAGAAGTACACTCATATAAGATGCAAAAAATATGTGAAAGGGTTAAGACCTCACCACTGCCCTCTAGACAAAAGAATTCCATATATTTAGAAAGTTACCTTCTTTATTTGAATAAAAGGAATTCCATGATTTTTTTTAGGTTCTAACACTTTTTTACATATTAACAAAAAGTTAATAGAAAATTATAAGAGCAGAAATTCGGTTAGGAATAAATATGATACTCAAGCATGCCTACCAGTGTGCAATCCTCTCAGTGTGACTGTATGCCTTATGATACATTTGGCTTATCACGTCCTGGACCCTTTCCTTGGTCACTTCTTTCCACATAAAATCATGATGGGAAAAATGCTGGAATCCATAGAGACAGCTTAAAAGGGGGGAAAGGAAGGAAAGAAGCAAAGAACGGAGGGCAAGAAAGAAAGCAAGAGAAAGAAAAAAAAGGAAGGAAAGAAGAAAGAAGGGAAGGAGAGAAAGGGTGAATGAAAGAAATAAAGAACGAACAATCTCTTATTATTTACATTAATAAATGCAGATTGGTAACGTGTGATTAGCATTTAAATATACTCTGATTATTTCAATAATTTCAATTAAAATATTATATAATCTTATTTAAAATTGTATTCATTTTCACAAGCAATTCAGGAATCATCATTTTGCCTTTTATTGTTAAAAACTGTAGTAAAGTATCATTTTCATAGATTTTCTGAGTATGTGTTCTTTTTTAATGAGGATAATACATTCACTGAATGAGAGAAATGAATACAAACTCATGCTGAACAAAGTCACGCAACCTGGTTTGAGTACTGAGTTCTTAGACAGTTGAGATCCTATCATAAATGCAACAAGTTTAAATAGAAAATATACATCAATAGTTTTGTGTATGTAATAGAAATCATATTTGAACCAAATGTTAAAGGGCTGTTACCGTCTGCATTTTTATGACATGACCTTCTCCCTAGTCAGCTCTAGGCACCTATCAACATCAAAGGAACCAAAATTGTTAGACCTGGAGTGCAAAAGGGAAACAAAACACCAATATTCAGATTATGACATTACAAGTCTGATTTTTCAACAAGACATTAGGTTTCAATGCCAAGCATTTCAGTGGAAACAATTCATGTTTGAAATTTTTTACCTCCCATTCTAACCCATCAAGATCAAGCTGTATGAACTAGGTAATAGAGGGAAATCCTAGGCTGACAGGAAGAAACAAGCAGACACTCCGAGTCCTGAGAAATTACAGAGAAAATAACAGGCAGGAAAGCTGTCGGATGTATGTCCTAATTTCTCCTCTCTGGATTTGGCCTTCAGAGTTCCATGTATCAATTTGTTTCATAAGGAAGCTGAGAGCAGGTCTCCATTTGAGATACTTGGAAAAGACCGTTGTGCAAAGGACCCTGTACCTCCATCAAGGGCAGCATTATAGTTATGAGAATGGAGTAAAATGGCCACGAATAAATAGGGTCTGGAATGATGTCCCAAGCTTTTCTTGGTTCTCATGTAGCAAGAATCTTCTACAGTGTGATGGGGTGACTGGGCCAAGTATCCAGATGGAGAAAGTGGCAGAGAGTCTGCAACACAGCAAGGACCGAGTCAGCAAAGAGTCATTAACTGAGCTGAGAAAAATTATATTTTCTGCTCATCAGCCCCAGATGTCAGCAGCAAATGCCAGCAGAACATCCTAAGAAAAGACTAGGCCAGCCAAATTCTTCAACATAGAACATACACTCTTTAGTTATCTGAAAACCTGTAAGTACCCGATAGATGGGTCCCAAAACTCTTCCTTTTTTCTTTATATGTTTACAAGAGCCCCACAATTGACTCAAACCCTGCATTCAACTTAATGCCATCTTTGAGAATATCATGTGCGTGAAGAATGTGGAAACAAGAATCCAACAGTTATTTTCCAAGACTGAGTATTTCCTTAAGGCACTGCTAAAATTGTTGGATTTGATTAAGTTTTAAATCAAACTGGACTAAATGTAGCTTTTAACTTCCAGCTAATCATGAGGGAAGCCAGAACTGTTATAGACAAAATGAAACAAACTATTTTTTCCTTGCTATTCTGATGTAAGCAACTGTTACTTCTCTGTGACACAAATACCAACTGAGCACAAGAAAATGGCCTTATTGCAAAAGTTAAAGATTAGTAAGACACTGAAAGGGAAACAGTAAAGGGAACTAAAGAATAATAATTACCAATCCCCTTTGCTAAACTAAACACTATGTTAAGCATGTTACACATATACTTTTATTTTATTTTTCAATAATCCAGTTATCAATTTACAACTGAAGCTAAGAAAGTTTAAGTGATATACCTGGACTCAAACTTTAAAATATCAACCTTAATATTCTTCCTTGCAAAGTCTTCTTCTAGGAGATTTTGTGCTAGCATATCAATAAATTTATTTATTTTCATATTTTGATTACTATATTTTATTGTTATTTAGATAGTATACTTGTATAATACAGGATGTAGGATTTAGTTATTTATGAAATCCTTGTCTGTAATAAAGTTTATGGTTGGAAACAAGTATCTCTGCCTGTTATTTGATTCAAAATAAGTAGGTAAGTACAAATGGAAGAAATTAAGATTATAATCTTTGAGAAAAGAGAGCAGTAATTACTTTAAACCAAGGTTCTATAAAACTAACTTTCATAAAATTATACAAAAAACAAAAAATATATTTATCTCTCCCTAGGAGTTGGAAGATAACTATATTGGAATGATCTGAATTTATTTGGAAGATTCTCAATTTTCTACAATATTAGGAAAATATTATACGAAACACCAAATTTGCAATAGTATAAATTTAATATCCAGGTTGCATGATGGAAATAAATAAATTAAAATAAAATTATGCTTATTGACTTTTACATAGCCAAAAGAAGATTTACGACCTCACTGAAAAACTCTTGAAATACTATTCACTCATCAAATTCTACCTCATCATTAAAAGATTTACTTATATAGCACATCCCAAAGTTATCCATTATTTCTGGTGTTCCTAATTTACATATAATTTATTTGGTATATTATTGATTGTCTCGTAACCTAAAATATGTATGTATTTGGGTACACATGCACATACATATACCTTCAAGAAAGGAGTCACCTAGTAAGGGTGTTTTCCGATCATTATAATAACAAGTATAGCTGACATACATAGGTTTAGGAAAAAATACAGATGACTCTTGTTAAATATTTAAGTGAATTTATGGATTTAAGAGTATCCAGGCAAATTTTAGTCTGGTGACAATCGTTCGGAGTGATCGGGGCATAAGTCAATGTTTTACTGGGAAAAGTGAATAATAATTAAAAGAGAGTCTCCTATAGTCTTTCAACTAGTTTTAATTGTATTCAGTGCATATATTAGGCTACTGTTGTTGATTTCTTTCAAATCCAAAAAGATAAGGCACAAACTGAATAATTATGAAGTATGTAAGATTTGTCTTATAATTATAAAAACTATAAGATAGTATTAAGATTTCTGGAAGTTAGGGCTTTTTGGAGTTAAGTCATCTGAAAAAAAACATTAAAACATATTATGAAAACTGTTATCTTTTTAGAAAGAATATTTAGTAAAATAACTGGAATAAGCAAAATTATATTAGAAAAAATATTAGCTATGCTAGGAAAATAACTTGTAGATAATTCAGAAAGTTTATTTCTAATGTCAGGGATATTTATTTTTTAGTTCTTTTGAAAAAGTAGAGAGACCTGATTCAAAGTGAAAGAACATGTAAGAAAATATTGTTCCTACTTTAATTTGAACTCTAATGTAGGTTGAAAGTCAAGTGCAAAAAGTCTGGGGTTGAGACTGATTTTGTCACTGGGTGACCTTGAGTAAACAATTTAACCTTTCTCTTCACTGTCATTTAAACAAAGGTGTTTGATTATATTAGTGCCAACATTGCTCCCAACATTAAATTTCTATGACTCTAGGGCTTCCAAAAGTCTAGAAAAAATAGAAAACTTCAGCTGAATTTTTTAACAGTGAAAGCAACCATGTAAGATAAAGGATTTCACTAAAAAGATCTCTAAATCTTCCCCAGTTTGCATATAGCAGAGGGCGTAGGTTAACAGCAAATCAGCAAAGATTTAATTTAATCCTCTCAGACAAATATGGGATGCAAGGTGCCAAATAATCTTTCTGTTTCATTTATTGGAATTCGGTCTAACTGCAATCCACTGCAATTCAACTCCATGGAGTACAGAGAGAAGCTAGTCAAGAGAATGGTACAAGCTGTCTAGCCTGATCTTTCACACAACAGCCTAGCCCTCTATATGTGAGTTGTCATGTTCATATTTAATATTTAATTGGAAGAAAATAAATTATCTCTTTCTCACATACACATTCGCCTTCCATGATTTCAAATTCTTCTGAAGCATTTAAAGCCCATTCGACTAAGGATTAGGATCATTCTATTTACCATCATCATAAATACAGTAAATGGCACTTCAGTAAATGACCAAACAGTAGAATTGAATACTCTTGTGTTCATTTTATCACTATTGCAACCAGCAAAATAAAATAATTTGGTTATTTCAGAGATTCTTCCATCATTTACTATAGTTGCTAGCCTGTCCTGGGTCTTGGGGAAAAAAAGCCAATTAGAAATGGCTTCTGCTATCAAAGAGTTCACCATCTAATGAGAAAGACATACACATAAACAAAAGACAAATGGCTTGTAATAGGAATGGTCCAGATGGAAATGAAAGAAAACTTGAACTAAATTCATGTAAGCACAAAAAAGGAATTTAGAAATTCATAAACTCAAAACATTCACGGACAGTCTGACTTCAGGTTTGGCTCAAGGCTCAGGCAATGTGCTTTGGACTTGGGTTTTCTCATTCTACTTCTTGGCTCTGGTTTCTCAAATGTTGGATCTGGTTTCTACCACCATTAGTGCAAGGTATTTTAAGTGTACACAGTTGAATCAACCACTGTGGATCTGGTGAATTGTACCCCAAGCAAATGATTGAAAATGAGAGAGGAGTATTATTCCAAAGGACATTTCTGGAATTGGTATAAAGGGAAAATTGAAACTGAGTGAACAAAAAAACAAAAAACAAACAAAAAAACCCCCCACAAAATGTTGCCTTTAAGGATCAGAGTAATTAAGAGGCAAAGCTCTAACTCATACTGGACTTAAATCCTGGTTCAAACTAAGAAATGTTTTAATTTCTGTAAGCTTTCTCTTTTCCTGAGTTGAATGATAATGACAATACTAATAGCCTAATATCATTTGAGGATTTAGTGACATAATCCCCATTGTGAATTAGCACAGAAATACATAATAAGCAGTTCATTAATGTAAACTATAATTTTTCTTACTTAGTTTCTTAACTTCTTCCTCTTTTGTGGTATGAATTCTTACCTTTATTGCCTTCAATGATAATTTAAGTTCAACTTTAATTCTCTTACCATTTTCTTTATCTCAGAACCCCTATTAACACCTCATTTTGACATCTTTTTATCTTATCCTTGCATTTCAACCTTAGCCTGCTTTTCACATGACTGGTGCATCATATTTCATAGAGGTTATACCTTTTCAGGCTAGGTTATGCAACAGTAAAAAGGCAATCCAAAATATTGATGGCTTTCAACAGTAAATGTTTGTTTACATTCATGTTACATTACCACTTGGCTGTGCTTGCATCCACAGATTCTTCATTCTGGGGAATACGCTTGCAGCAAAAGAAAAATAGAAAAGTGGAAGTATAAAATGTCTTTTAAAACTTCTTTTCGGAAGTAGCACCTATTACTTCTTATTACATTTTATTAGCTAAAGCAAATCATGTGTTTAAGGCTTATATAAACAGAGTAGGACTATATAATCCTCCAATAAAGAAGAATGAATATTTTGACAAAAGTAATATAATCTACCACTTTCTCTTTTGTGGGGAGCAAAAAAAAAAAAAAACAAGCTTTTTTTTCTTTGTCTTGTTTTGGGCAAAAATTCTCAACACATGAGAATTATTTACAGAAAACATTTCAATGTAAATTTTACCCACAACACCTTCTTTACTAAGAATCAAGTCACACCTCTAAGGTTGATAATTACTATTAGAGATGCCAGTGAGTCACCTTAACCTTATTTATTTGTTTATTTTCTAACATTGGATGCTTTGTTTGATCTTATTCAGAGGTACCCCTATCCTGTTTGTCAGTCATTCTCCAAGTATGTATCATAGATGTCTAGAGGTCCCCAAAAGGATTCATTGGTTTTGATAAGATCAAAAATATGTTCATACTAACCCAGAAACATGATTTATCTTTTTCACTGTTAACATTTGCACTGATGGTGTAAAAGAAATGATGGATAAACTCCTGGTGCTTTATCAGCAATCGAGGCAGTGGAACCAAGTATGCTGTACTCTTAATCCTTTTATTCTTCATTGCCAGTCAGATTACTTTTTTAAATCCAGCTTCTCTTTAATATATTCATAGTGAAGCAATAAATATTCATAATTCTGTTACATTTAACTTGAGCACACATCTATTTAGCATTCTCTGTGATGAAATAAGTTTGCATAAGCACTTCTGCACACTGCAGTATGACGGCTTTCCCAAGAAGAAGCACTTCCACAATCGAGTTGTGAGCAAAACCCCTTACTTTTTATTAATGGAACAATATCTTCATTTGTAAGAATGACTGACAGAAAAGCAATGGTTATTAAGACTCGCACACTTGTCAGATATTTTTTTCAAAAATGAATGGAGGGTGCCTGTAATGTTTTAAAACCAAAACAACAACAAAAGAAACCCAGACATCATTTCTTTCCGATGACAAAATTCGTGATCTTAGGTGAAAAATCTGGGTTTGGAAGATTTCTATTTGTCACCATAAGCTTGAAGGCTTCCCAATATGAGTTTGGTAATGATATTAACCTAAACAGTTTTTAGCTACTGTATAGTAAACTGTGTAAAGATTTAAGATATCTCTTCAACATAGTGAGCCAACATTTTCCAAGTGGCCATGCATGCTCTTAGTCTGTCATGAATGGATAGATTCACTCAAAGTGCAAGCTAGAAAAATGGGGTTTTAGTGGAACAGTACCCAAACATAGGTATGTTTTTAGGCTCCACATTATAAACGACCTCTAAGAAATTGCACTTGTTGAGTTTTGTGTAATATTTGATAGAAATATCTGCATTTTATCAGAAAGCGCTGTTATAATTCCCTCCTTTATCAAACTGTTTTTCTGTATACCTTCTTCCTTCTTTCCTTCCTTTCTCTCTCTCTCTCTTTCTCTCTCTCTCTCTCTCTTTCTGTCTTTCCATGGTGGATTATTTAATCAATAAGCTCAAAGCTGACCTGGAATGGAGAAAGGAACTGAAGAAAGTACTTATGTAACATGGTTTCCACATTGCATTGTGGTATAAATTCTGAAAACACAATGCAGTATGAATATCCTGATGAGTACTATAATATTTTTTCATTGCAGTATTCTGTGTTTGATGTATTTACTTTTTTCTCTTTTATTCGTATTAGTTCATGTTTTCAGGTGACAAGCAACAGATACTTAAGTAAGCAACAATGATAGTGCAATTGCTTATAGACTTGGAGAAAAATCTTAATTAATAAGCCCTAGAAAAGCTTGAACAAAACCCCTTAGACACTATTCTTGCATCTCTGCCCTCCTGTGTCTGCCATCAACCTTATTTAGCCCCAAATATGAGCAGCTCTAAGTTTTGATTTCAACTTCCTGAAAGAGAAATTGAATGGTCCTGGGATCAGGAATACACTGGGGTGGAGAAGGTGGAGGTAATAATGTTAACAGCGTGGCCATCGGCTGGAACGGAAGCATTGCATCCAGGCAGTAAGCTGTAGGGGTTAAGAGCGTGAACTCTGCAGTGAGACTTCCTTGTTTCACATCCCACTCTTATTTATTCACTTTTAGACCTTGAGAAAGTTACTTAATTTTGTGAGTTTTTACAAAAGAGGGAAAATAAAAGATAACACCTGGGAACTCATGTAAAAAAAATTGTAATAATGTCTAACTCAGTCAAGTTGTTAAGAGGATTACATAAATTAGCATTTGTAAATAATTTAGAAAGTACTCTTTAAGTGTTTATATTGATTAAAGGCTATCTTAAGTAATTTTTGCTGATTTTAAATAAATAATAATTGAAAGGTAAGCAGCTGTTCTAGTTTGTATCTACTAAACATTTATTCCATATATCACTATAAGTATATATTGTACGTTATTTTATTTTGCATTTTTAAATAATGTTAAAAATTGAAAGACATTTCTATAATGGGTAATCACTAAAGAATGGAATCGTAGACCTGATAACTAATTTAGAAATTCAAAGACTATTTGAAGGTAGTTGGGTTTTATTCGGTAGAAGTTTAAAAATTAGAATTGTAGAAATCCAGTACAAGAACAGACTCTAGGGACTAGTTGGTCTGTCCCCTCACTTTATGACTGAGGTGGCTGGTTGAGGTGATTTGGGTAACTAGTCTGAGCATGCACAACTGGTGTTAAAGTTAGGACTAGAAAGCAGTGTTCCAACTGCCAGCCAGAAAACTGATGTCTTTCCAGACCAGTGTTGTGCCTTCCTAGAAGTGATTTCTTGCACCATGCTTTGCATTGCATAGAAACACCCCAAAAGCTTTGCACATGTTTCGACTCTGATAAGTCAGCGCAGTGATTCTGTCTGCCTAACACTGGTTCAGTCTCAGCAATGTTTTCATCTTTGGACCAGAGGATTTCTGTAATTATTAGTATTGGAATGCACTACTCTTTTACTACTATCTAATTAAAAAGAACTGAATAGAAGAACAAAGTAAAAGTGCCACAACTGGTGATTAAAATCATTGGCTTACACAATGAGATCAATAGAGGTAAAAATGGGAGTCCCTTGTACTTTTCAATCTGCATCTACCAGTGTTTATCTATTCAATAAATATTCAGTGAACACCTATGAGATTGAATTGAACAAAAGCCAGCTAAATTGAATTGAATTAAATTGAATTGAACTGAAATGAATTGAATTGAATTGAATGAAGTGAGCTACCCACACTGGAAATTGTGGTTACTCTACGAGGCCACTAGGAGGAGGTGCAATTCAGAACATTGAATTATTGTTGGGAAACCACAAATGACAACTTTTCTCCACCCTGAGTCTTATTTTAGTATTGCAATTTAAACCAATGTTGTAGTTGGCATTCTTGAAAAAGATGAAAATAGGCTGTTATCAAAAAATTTTCTTTTATTAGGTTAGGTAAAAAGATAATGTATTCTTTACTTTAAATAAAAATATGTCAGTACTGAGGCACTAATGTAGGTTATTGGGAGGAAAATAGTGTGAGAAAGACCTTGAGAATGTCCCTGCTGTTCAAGAAAGATAACTAACTGTCTTTCTTTTTACAATATTCTGCAGAGATGGGAAAAAGCTATTTTGGTCTGAATTCCCTATAAACAGAGAAACAAACAAAAACCTGCCCAATTATTAATCTTAAAAGGATAAATACAACACAGATGGTGGTAATGAAAGATGCAGTTGAATGATTCTCTACTATTGAAAAATATTAAACTGTGTAATTGCTGTACTATTTCATCTCTTCTCCTTCTGTCATTTCAACAATATGTCTAAGACAAACAAAGAAATGTCCATAATAAGTTATTGTAAGAGTATGCTTAGTTTTCTCAATCATGAGAATGGAACTTTAATGATTCTGACTCTGCCTATTCTGCCTTATATGGAATCATTAGATCAACAAAGCCAGCTGTTTTTAAGTTCCATTAGGAGCCAGTATTTAAATAAAAGTAAATATTAAGTCTGAACCTAATTCTGTTTTATAAATATTGTTAATTTTTAAAAATACTGCACTTGATTATCTTTTTAATTTTAACTTCTTCAACTTGATTGTAGATTATTTTTCTTCTCATTTTTTATGTCAAATAATAAGTTTCTCCCTGAAAATAAGGTTATTTGAACTACCTTCACTACTCCACCCACCACCCCTGCCATCCAGGGATTCCAAGATATCTTAAGAAGTTTAATGGCAGGACTCCAGAGTGCTTTTCTATTGATTTACTTAACCATAAAAGTTCTATGTGAAGTTTTGCTCCTTCGATAGGGCCTCAGAATTCAGTAGGGTCTGAAAGATTTGAGCAAAAAAAAAAAAGGATTAATAATCATATCAGATCAGATTTCAAAAACAAAAATGGTAGATAGACTTTCTCAAATACCAGCTTATACACAACGACTTATTTTTTTTTTCTTTTTAGGCTATAATAATGCCACTTTACACTAGTATAAATTATGTATACTGATTCCCGAAGCATTTTCATATCAGAATTCTCAGTATATTCAATAAACATGAAAAGGATGTGGAAGGCATATATACATACTTATGCAGAACCTAATCTTTGCCATACAGTTTGTTTTCCTGATCTGCACTTCAGAAAGATCATCACAATAATGAATTTTCTGAGAAAGGAACAAGTATATATTGTTATGTATATATTATACATATGTTATATTATAATACGTATTTAAATATAAATATCTAACTAGATATAAATTATAATACATATTTAAATATACAATACATTTAAATGTTAGATCTATTATATATATCCTATATGTTTATATATAAAATATATTTATGTATAATATATAAATACAACATATTATAAATATATAAGTATATATTATAATTGCTAAATATAATTATCAAATACATTATTAAATATGTAATATCTTTATATATTTCCTATATGTACCAGAATCTACAGCAAAGCAATCTTAGTCAAGATATTCTTTAAATAACAGGAATTTTTTGGAAGTCATGGTTCTATCCTGTCTATAGGGGGAGTATATTTTTCACCAATCATTTTTCTAATTCCACTGGAGAAGATGGATTCAGTGTGTTTAATAAGGAAAATTCTTACTTGAAGTGATTGTTACGTCACGGCCATTCCATTGTTTCTGGTCGATGTCTATTTTAACTCACTACATTTTTAAAATCAGCAGTAATTGAAAAGGAAATCTGCATTGTTCATGACAGTTCCACTATTCTTTTCTAAAACAACAGAGACTTTATTAAAAACAAAGTTGTATATGGCCATTTTTTTGAGTTTTTATTTCATTACCAGTAAAAGAACAAAACATCAGACAAGACTATTGTCTGACCCATCTGGTGCTATATTTCCTCCATACAAACCTTGTATAACACACACAATATTTCAACCACAAATGTTGTTTAGCTTTTAAAACAATTGCCTATCAAAGCATCCAGGTCCCATTGATAATGGAGCAAAGCCTTTCCTGCAATTGTAAGCCAGGAAATGCTGGCCCCTTGGCAGGTCTCATATGTCCTGTTGCTAGTAGTCTCCCTCCCTCCTTGCTGGAATGTGTTATTTTTAAGCAGCTAGAGTAACAGGAAAAGAAAGTTGTTACTTTTTTTCATATGATGGGGGCAGGCAGGGGAAAGCAGTGAGGCAAGAAATTGTGTTTCAGAAATTTGGAATGATCAAATCTTAAAACCACTTACCAGGTACCAAGCCACAGCTGTGAGGGAAATCTCCAGTTCCAAACATAGCTTTAGATCAATAGTAAGTTTCCTATTCCATAGCCCAATACATTTTGCAGGCTTCTGCTGACTGAAAAATCAAGACACACTATATTGAAGGTGCATAGAACTTCATTGTTCTGTACTTACATGGATTAAAGAATGTGTTTCATTTTGCAGAGAGCTGCCCTGAAAATAAATCACTTTACAGAGAACCACAGAAATAAAGATACATTTTCTTTTATGATGATTACTGAATGTTGAACCGATATCAATGGAACATTTTACTTACCACCATAAACAGATTGCATAATTTGAAAAAGAAACACATTCCCTCACACTCACCTATATAAGAAACAGTTTTATAGATTCAATCTATCACATCCACCTATATAAAAAATAAATCTTTTTTTTTACTTAAATAATTAATTTTGTGTTTCCTAGGAGAGTTTGCCTTAAAGAACAGAGTTTTAAAAAAACAAAAAAATGACCAAGGTCATGTTGAGTCTAAAAGGCACTTTTCTTTGCTCTTCTTGAACGAGCATGTTTCTGCCTTGGATCCTTTCTCTTGCTATTCTTCTCCCTAGAATGTTCTGCCCCCAGACTGTGGTAAGTTGCCTTTTCTCCCTTAATCAGGCCTCTGTTCAAATGTAACCTTTTGATCACTTTAAATAGCGCACACACTGTGACTATCTCCAGTGTCTTCTCCACTTTATATTTTGCATAGCCCTTAACATCACTGCTGTACTCTATACATTTACTTGGTTGTCATGCATTTACTTATTAACAATTTCTTCTCATAAAAATATAAGACCCAGGTGAGCAGAGACTTTGTTTTGTTCACTGCGGCAATGAAGGCACTAGGAGAGAGCCAGTCCATGGCAAGTGGCAGACACTCCACAAGCAAATGTGGAATGGTAGAATAAGTTAATTTCTAGGTACTTCTTTTTTAAATTATCTTGGTATACACTTGATACCATCATTCTATTAATTCTCTTACATATCCAAATAGTTCAAATAAATTAAGACTATGGTAATGTATTCTAATTTAAATGAAAGTTACCACCTGAATATTACAAACCCATGAAAATCACAGGAGGAAATGTTTGCATGTACATGTACCCATGAAGGTAACCAAATACTGAAGACTAAAAAAAGAGCTGAGATAAAATTAATTTATCATTATTATTCTTACCTTCATCCATTCTTTATTTTCCCTGATAATTTAACAATAATTAATCAGGGGCAGATTATGCAGCCATCTGAATGTGCATATCAAAGAGCCAACACCCTTTTAACCCCACAAATTTCACTAATATTTATATTCCTTCCATATCTACTAAAAGCCTCCAGCATCTATCTCAGATTTATATATCCATTGTGGCAATTTTCATTCATTTTTTTTTTTTTTTTTTTTTTGAGCAGTCAGTTATAAGTTCTAGTGGATTCCAAGTTGACTGGGTATTTAGAACATCTCTAATATGTCTCCCTTCAGCTACCCCTTAATACTTTGAGAATACCTCAAACAGTAAAAGAAAGGAATGCAGAAGTGGTAAATATGAGGGTACCCCAAAAAGTGGAAAAATGGAATTAAAGGGAAATATGAATCTTTCCATGAACTTTTGAAGTACCCTCATAAGTACTGAAGAGCTTGTATTTTATCACAGATATATGCCTACTTAAATATAAAGCCCTCAATCTGGGGAAGAGAGATTGGACAATTTTGCTCACTCCATTTTGCTTTTCGCTTTTTCTGCATTTTTTTTTTTTTTTTTTTTGGCATTTTTTGCATTTTGTGTTTTGCCCAGGAATTTGGTAGTACATTGGTTGACTCTGGGCCTTCTGTCCTTCTGAATTTCAAAGTGAGGCAGAGTTTAATATATAGTGTGGTGCAGCAGTGAGGACAGTGATTTTGCTGTTGTTACCCTACTCTCTTAATTACTTTTTTTTTTTTTTCCTGCATTAGGGATTTAGGCAGCTTAGAGAAGGCTCCCCAAATCAGTCACCCAGTAGGGAGAAATCTTGGAATAATTATATAAGCTTCTCCACTTTTTTTTTCAGGAACCTCTGCAGCTGGGTCTTATTTTGACAGAAACCAATCTTCAGGACCCAACAGTGCCATGTGTCTGGCCCGGGCCCCCAGCCCTCTCAGATTTACACTCCAGACATGTAATTACTGCACAAGTCAAGGACTTGGAGCACCCTGATAAGTCTACATCTAGTCTTAGCCCAGGATGAAGTCTCATGCTCATGACTGTGTCTGGACCCTGTATAAGAAGCCAGATTCAACTGAAACCTGACAAAAGATGAACATATTTTTATTAATCTGCAGATAAATCAACTCTGGATGTTACATGCTCAGCACTCTTCTCTGGGTTCTTTCCTGAGATCACTGTCTACAAAGCCATGACTTTGCTCATTCACTGTCTCTATGTTCTGTGTTTCTTTGTGGTCTTAAACACAGACCAGCCAGATTTGGGTTCACATATCTAACTGGCCACTTGTCATCTCCACTTGAATTTCTCATCAACATCTCAAACTCAACATGTCTGTATTAGTCCGTTTTTGTCTTGCTCTAACAGAGTACTTGAGACTTGGTAATTTATAAAGAAAAAAGGTTTATTTGGTTCACGGTTCTAGAGCAGCTGCATCTGACACTGGCTTCAGGCTGCTTGTACTCATGGTGGAAGGTAGCAGGGCAGCCAGCATGTGCAAGGTGATCACATGGAGAGAGAAGAAGCAAGAGAAGAAATGAGTTTGCCAGGATCCTTTTAACAACCAGCTCTCATGAGAACTCACTCATCAACTCCCCCGCCCCAAGGAGGGTATTAATTTACCCATGAGGGATTCACCCCCATGACTCGACACCTTCCACCAGGCCCCACCTCTGAAAGGTTCTACCTCCCAACACTGCCATATCAGTGATCAGATTCCAACATGAACTTTGGTGGGGTTGGGAGGAGAGCAAAGATATCGATACTATATCAATGTGTCAAACTAAAATCATAATCCCCTTCTTCCCACCAAAACTGTTTTCCTCCAGTGTACTCTAGCTCAGTACTAAACTGCCTAGACAGCTGTTTAATCCAGTATTCTGAGTCATCCTTAACTCCTCTTTCTTCTCATCATATATACAATCAATCACTAAGTTCTGTTGTTTGTGCTTCCCTTACATTGCCCAAGAAGGTCCAATTCTTTCTTTTCCCATCATTACAAGCTACCACTGAAATCATTTCCTAAAATAATTACCAGCATTTATTTACTCTTTTATTTCTTGAACTAATTTTTCATAATTTTTTCAAAATATTTCTTTTATAAAATACAAGTCACATGCATCAATTTCAGGCTATAAATCATTTATTTGTTTCCCATTTACCATGGAAACACAGTCCAAAATGCTTAATATGGCCTACAATGCCCTGTTATTTGGCTTTGCCTGCTTCTTCAATCTCATCTCTCAGTACCGTCCCATGCACTCTCTCAGATGTAGCCATAATGCATGAAAATGCCAAATCATTGCCTGAAATTCTTCCTCATCACACTATCACCTAGGTTACCTACGTGCATTCTTCAGGGGTCAGGGTAAACATCATCTCCTTAGAGAAGTCATGCTGATTTCTTGTTACATGCTTCTCCACCATACTCTTGGTCTTAATAGGTTTTTAAAACCCATAATGATGGAGCATATTATTTACAATTTTGCTTATTTCCTACCTTTTCCACTCTACTGCAAGTTCCATAAAGACAAGAAATAATGCCACACATGGTCACCTCTGTGTTCCAAATATGTCACAATACTTAATATATAGTTATATAGTAAAGGTTCATTAAATATTTGACAAGCGAATGAACAAAAACAATCTTTATTATAGCTAAGTCTGTGTTCTCCAAACTGGTGTTTCCATTTTATGGAATCTGTTGAAAATTCTTAGCTGTTGTAAGAAAATTTGAGTAATGTCTCTTCTCAAATCATTATATACTTTCTTTCATTTTTCTTGCTTAAAAGTGACTTAAAGATATTTTTAAAAACTTTCAGTAAGCAATTCTAATAAATATCAGCTAAGAAAATAATAAAATAAAGTATCAAACTAGTAAATTGAGAAGGATAAACACACCAAACATATTGTGGAAAGAAAGAAATCTAAATGTAACATAATGAGACTCCTCGAACTTTGAACCTAAGGAAGATCTATGAGAATACATACTCTATTGGAACAACTGCAGGAAAAAAAACACTAGATTTATTAATAATTTTATAAAATATTAAAACCAGCCTCATCCTGACTGAAAGAAGAAAATAAGCCGTTAAGTAAATTTGAAGAGCTAACCTAGGTAAGTCTATATAAATAAGAATGAAAATTATTGTTAAATATTTTTCCTTAAATCCACAGTGTGGGTAATAAGTAGCTCAGTAGGAATGTGGAGCTGGAGGATGAAGCTAAACAGACCAATACTGACAGGTGTGGGCAGGTCTAGCCAGGCAAACACAGTGTTAAAAATCACACAATGGTAGAGCTGATAAAAAACACATCAGCTTTCTTTGCTTGTACACAAGACAACAAATGCTGCTGTTTAACCTCGGTTCTTACCCCTGAAACTTTGATAGTGCAGAGTAAAATAAATTAAGACAAGAGGCAAATATATTGGAAAAAAAAAAAGAAAATAATGAATGCAAATTTACAAAGCTCAGCATGTAGATAATTGAAAACAGAGAAGGAAATTGTTTCTAGGTAGTATTCTAACTCACGTGGTTTAATTTTCAACTGATGAAGTACAGCATAGCCTTGACCCTGAAACATTTGATTTGAGAAACAAAGTGCTTTGGAGGGAAGCAATGTAGTTTCACAGATCTCATAGGGAGCAAGGTGATTAGCTCAGACAGGTAAACTTTTCTGGGTATAAATTAGTTTTTTGGTTTTTGTTTTTATCATTAGGCTTTCTGAATTTTCTTAATTTGGCTGCCTAAGTTAAAACCCTTTAATAACTTCTCAGTGTACATGTGTAAAGCCCTACCATTGTCAGCTGATCTGGGCTTCTACCTCCCAGATCTCTTCCTACCCTGCCCCCTTTACTCCCTCTGCTTCCTCCTCACTGGCCTCTGAGCTGTCTGTTGAACATGTCAAGTCTACTCCTGCATCAGACTGTTCCTTTAACTTACCCCCTCTAACACAGAGGCTTTTAATATTTCCTGCTCTGTGGACCCTCCTTAGAAGTCTAGCAGGTCAGTAAAGCAGATTGACATTTTTCAGAATTTTTATAATGTGTAAAAGAAAAGTTCAAAGAATTACAAATGCAACCAATTGTATTGAAACAAAACTATTAAAAATATTTTAAACTAATTTGTTTTATACTAACATATATACTTGTTTATTCATCAAAATAACAAGATCTAGCAGCATGTCTAATAACGGTAATGCCAAAGTATTGATGAGTGTCAATGATACTTCAAGATGTCTGAACACTTTTATCTAAAATAAAAATATCTGTAAATTGAGCAACAACATTACAGGTGCTGCTAGGTCTCCCATGTATTAGAGATAAATTTTAAAATTAAAGGGAATACTAAATTTCAGTTAGAGGTACTTGGGAGTAATGTTTCTCTCTCTCTCTTTTTTTCCCCCCAATCAAGTTCATGGGCATCCTGAATTCTAGGAGGGAGTCCAGACTAAAAACTCCTGCTTAATGAAACATTTTCACCCAGATATCTGCATTACTCATGTTCCACATCCATCAGTTCTCTACTTGTGTTTCCTTGCAATAAGGATTTCCCTGAGCACCCTAGTAAAATAGAATACTAGTGTTCATTATAATTTATCCTCTTTACCCTATTTTACTTTTCTCTGTAGCACTTATTGACCTGCTATATATTTGCCCATTTATTTATTTGCCTTTCTCCCTCCTGGTATTTAAGCTGTGTGAGAATAGAGGGGTTTTTTTTTTTCTTTTTTTTAGTCATGGTCATATTCCACACAGTGCCTGGCACAGATTAAGCCTTCAATAGGTATTTACAGAATGCACTGGATGAATGAGTGATCTTTTAGCACAGCTTATAAGACTCTTTAAATCTCATTTCTGATGATTTTGCTAGTCTCACCTTGCACTGCTTTTCTCCCAACTCACTGTGCCCTGGCGACTATTGTCTTCTTTCTGTTTTCAGGAGAAAACAAGTGCCATCCTGTCTCAGGGTAATCCAGGCATCTCCAGCTCTCCGGAGTGGTCTGCTTCCATCCCTCTCCAGCTCCACTTGGCCTGTTTGACTCCTACTCATCCTGCACGTCCCAGTACACCTTATTTACAGTCTGCGTGAGGCAGGTCTCCCTGCCATATGCTCTTACAGTCTACTCTACATTTTTTTTTTATTACACTCTTTCCAAATGTAACTAAATGATAGCTTGTATAAACTCTCCTTTATTATCTGCTTTTCCAACTAGACTACTGCTCCCTGGAAGCATGTCATGGACACTTTGAAGTGCCCATCCAACATTTTTAAAGATGACATTAATAAAGTAAAGAAGTCACAGAGATTATCTTCTTCAGATCCTTCTAAATGTAAAACTTGGAACACGATAACAAAGTTAAGTTGGCCTAGCTTGAGCAATCATTGCATGCACCTGTTGTCTTTGAATTAAATTCTAATGAGATGGCAGAGATCACTCATAAATATTTATGAAGACAAGAGTTTGGCACAAAATAGCACCCGGCTTCAAACTCTAAGTGATGTTATTTCTTGTTCAGTAGCTTTCCAATATCACAGCCACCAGTCCCATCTTAAGTGTTGCCAAAAATTTGATTTCCAGAAGGAACATTTTTTTCCCTCTAGCTTGATTATAAAACCTGAATTTAGAAGATTCAACATTTTCTTATAGTTTAATCTCAGGAACAGTAATTTTCTTCATTTTATCTTAAAACTGGTCGTTTTCAGTAAACAAAATACTATGTTACATATAAAAGTAAGCAGTGTAAATAGAAGGACGGGCACTCTCCTTTTTCTTAGTGCTATTGTTTACAATCATGGTTAGGACAGTTATTGTGGATCTTAAGAGTGAACAATATTCAATGCAGACATCTGAGTTAAAGATTTGTAAAACCCAAAACTAAACCAAGCTGACAAAGTCAGCAATGTCATCAGAGTCCTCGAGAAGTAAAGATTGATAAATTTGAGGAGGAACTCCTAAACAAAACTCATCTCTCTAGAAGAAATCTCCAGGTTCCTGATCATCAGTGCAGATATTTTATTATGTTTCTGGAACACCTTGTTGCTATCAGCCCACCTGTAATTAAATATTAGGCAATTGTTTATGCCATGACCCTCTGTCTTTAACCATCACAGGACTGTAGTTCAGTACCAATATTTTGAAGGAAGAATTGCAGGGAAGGGCAGGGACTCACACTCTCATCAATGCACAGGACGAAGGACCAAAATATGTTTTAAAAACTCAAAGGGAGTTAGATAGATTATGCTATTTTAATGCCAAGTCATTATTTGAGAGTAGTAAAATAACTAATGTACAGTGTTAACATTATTACTTGGTTAGTAATTTTTACTTCCATCTATACTTTGGGACGTAAAACAAATATGCCCAAGAATCTTTTTGAAGTTACAGAATTACTGATCATTGTAAAGAGAGTGTTTTTTTAAAATTTACAAATTTGAAGTTTTTTGGAGTGCTTTTTCATAAAGACAAAAGCCTCCTCTTGAAATGATGGTAAGGAATTAAACCACTGAGAAGACAAGTTATTTTTGTCGATGATTAATTGGTATATTCCTGAATTATTTTTGCAACAGTTTAGAGGTTTTAATTGTAAAATTTCATGACAGATAATATACTCTATCAGTATATCTAAGAAAGAGAAACAGTGATTAACGATAGAATTATACATTTCCGACTTGAATTCCATTGATCACAATAAAGTCATGATAATATTGTGTTGCACCAGAAGGAGGGGTTCATGGTTGGCATGTTCCTGTGTTTACATGCACACGTAATTGCTACTGGCAACAGTTCAGTGCAATGTCTATAACGTGATCACCGAAGCAAGACTTCTGCTCTCTGTACTCACTCATGCACATGCACACACACGCACACACACAGTTCACAAAGCAAGTTTTGAGAAAAGTCAGACAATAATTTTTATTATGACTATTTACATCATACACTATAAACAACTAAGTTTCATACCAATAGGAAAAAAGTGACGTCATTTCTAGTAGCATAATAGCAATTTTGAAGAAATCCTTTTGGAAAAAAATGCTCACAGAAATTGTGTTGCATGTTCAATAGTGAGTGCTGTTCACTTGTGCCTATCGGCATTAAGTACATTTTTGTTCATCTGATGAAAAATCAATTGCAGCACAACTGCTTATCAAAATTAACATCTGAAAAATCCAATCAGTAATCTGTCTCATTGGCTCCAATATATTCAACTAACGTGAATCATGTTCTATGTGACAGATGAGTTTTCTAAGCAACAGGAATACAAAGCCTCTGGAAGGGTTGAGAAGAAACTTTGTATTGTGGGATACATATGAGGAGCAAGCAAAAGAAACAATTCAGAAGAGGAAGTGATTAACTAGCCTCAGGCAGGGAAAGAAAGCATTCAGAAAGATCCTATATTTAAATATGTTTTGGGGAAAAAGTAGATATTTTCTAGATAGAAAAAAATTGACAAGAAAGCATCAAAGCATTAAGAAACATGAGATCATAACATCCCCTCCCCTGTACCAAGATCACAAAATAACCTCCAGATATGCCAGAAGGGAGAGAGGGGAGAAAAAGAATGACATTAGATATAGATATAGATATAGATATAGATGTAGATTAAATGTAGCTATAGATATACATATATAAAATGACATGCCATAGAATACAACATGAAACATTATTATACACTAAATCATCCATGTAGACTTCAAGAGAAACACAAATAAGCCACTGTATTATTTATTCTATGACAATATAAATGGCAAAGCAACTTCATTAAGAAAGACACTTAAAACTGAAATAAGCAATGAGCATCTTTTCATCCTTTTTGAATCCTGTCACCTCTGTGCTGGCTGCTGGCAGGGCAGGGGCAGGTGGCACAGATGTGTGGAGAGCCCCCTTGCCCCACCCGGATGCTACTTTACTCAGGTAAAGAGAAATGGCACAGTGTGGGCCAGGTATGCAAATACACAGCTTAAAGTGTCCCCATGAGCATTCAAACAATTTCTTTTGGGGGGAGGGGTATTAATTTTTATTTACCTGGACACTAATAGTTGTGCAGCCACTTCTGTGACATGTATGGTAAAGTCTGAATGCCGAATGAGAGGCCAGTTAAAGGGGCTGTGTTTAAAGTATCTGTCCTTTCCCAGTGCACAGGCTCTAGCTGGTATCACTGTCATTGCCATTTCAGGTGGAATCGGTCTGGAGATGCACTGCAGTTCTCTTACATAAAGTTGAACCACTCATCACTTTTGTTGTTACCCTTTTTGTTTTTTTTGTAAATTATCTCCAATAATGGGGATAGGTTATATGATGCTAGAGTCATAAATTTTTAGAGACAAAATGTGACAACTAGAAAGGACCTTTTAGATAATGTAGTGTAAGTCCATTTTTCTTTCTTTCTTTCTTTCTTTCTCTCACTCTCTCTCTTTCTTTCTTTCATTCTCGTTCTTTCTTTCTTTCAAATATTCATGAGATACAAAGCTGATTGTCCCCCCTCCTATCCATGATGTGGGGGCCAGATTCATACTGGGAGCATGACCATTACCAGAAATTACTTTTGTAACCTTTGTTCCCTCCCAATTATCTCTCAACCTCCCTCCCCTTCTCCCTCTCCCCTCAACTCCAATTTGTAGCCCTAGGAATGTTCCCTCCCTCTGTTGGATCACAGCACTACTGTGGTCTTTCTTTCCTTCCTTCTTTCTCTCTTAGCTCCCACATGTGAGCACATGCGGTATTTATCCCTCTGTGCTTTGCTTGTTTCACTCAACCTAAGTTTCTCCAGGTTCATCCATGTTGTTGCAAATGGGAGTATTTCATTTTTTTTTTTTTTATGGCAGAGTAGAATTCCATAGTGTATATATACCACAGTTTCCTTATCCAATCATCTACTGATGGACATTTAGGTTGGTTCCATATCTTGGTTATGGTAAACAGAGCTGCAATAAACATGGGAATGCAGGTGTCTCTTCAACATGATGATTTCCATTTCTCTGGATATATACCCAGAACAGGGATTGCTGGATCATATGGAAGATCTATCTGTAGTTGTCAAACTATTTCTGACAAAGGAAATTTCACCAGAGTAGGCTACCTCTCTCAGGGTGGGAACTGGCAGGCAACGTTCGAGAAACAAGGCACTCAGCTCATTTTTTGGGCTGAGCTGTTTCCTAAGCAACTTCCCTTAAGAAGTCAGCTAATTTCGGGGTTTTGTTTTTGTGAGTGAATTATTTAAACCTAAGGAGAGAATCTCTAGAAGATGGGAAGGATTTGGAGTGGCTGAATGAGGAAGACAGGAAAAAGACTGCTAATAGCAGGAAGAACATGAAAGGGTAAAACTAAAAGAATTTCAGAATATATTTTAGAAAAGTCTGCATTAAGGTGAGCTGAAATCTTTACTGAAGTCCACATTACTTATAACTGTAACATACTGTGGTTGGACTGTTGGTTTTCTAACAAATTCTTTGTATGAGCTACAATGACTATGAAGCAAGAGCTGAGAGTACTTAAGGGAGGCCAGGCAAATGTGGATTCTAACTGTATTTTGAAGTATTATGAAGTATTATGTTATTTACTGAAAGAAATATAAGCTGTTAATGAAATTGAACATTTATATGTGAAGCCTATATAAATGTACATTTATTTTCTAGACATAGCTGAAGAAAATATCCTCAATTCCTCACTGTCTACAAGGTAATTAAACAGAGGTGAAATAAATAAAAAAAATTCTAATGGTAAGAAATTCCATTTTAGCTATTTTTTAGTGAGAGGAAGAGATTTCTAGCTATTTTTTTTATATAGAAGGAACTATAACAACTGTACATGGAGCCAGCAAATCTTGTCCAAAATGTCCATTGTGTTCCGATTGAATTATAATAATGCCTTGCTTAGTGCTTTTGATGTGCTTGTCATTTAATGCTGCAACTTTGCACACATTCAGGGATTTACTGGGGAACCTTAAGATATGGTAGTCCTGAAAGCTCCTAATACGTGCTTGACATTTATTATCTCATTTCATCCTCACCCTATTGCTGTGAGGCAAGATCTATTATCCCCATTTTACAGGTATGGAGCCAGAAATGTAGAGAAGGCACGTTAACGTGCTCAAGGTCCCAGAGAGATGAAGTGTCTGTGTCAGGACTTAAGGAGATGCACCTTACCTCTAGGTTCACATTCTTGCTCCAACAACACTGTCAAGACTGGAAGTGACCCATGGTGGGAGGCAGGGTGTGCGTGGAGTCAGCCTGGTAGTGTGATTCCAGCACTCACGTAGTTGAAGCCTTAGGAAAACGGACTAATTGTCCCGATGTTCAGATTCAGTCAGCATTCTTCCAAGGTTTAAACAAACATGTAAATGTAGGATGAAGTGTTTCCCCCGAGTAATTGGTAGCTCTCCCCCACACAAAGTAACTGGTACAATTTCACCCAAGTCATCTACAAATAGACAAAATTTTAGATTCAATTATATTGCAATATTTTGTAATAGAAGCCTTGCTTCTACTTCTTTTCCTTTTAGTTCACGTCTGTGTGCATGCGTGTATGCACTCCACTCAGAAAAGCTCTCAGGTGCTTATTTGTCCTCTTTGTGGATTCCGTGCTTGTTACTGCCAAGCTGTTCATAACTCCTGAGAGAAACATCTCTAAAAAGGTAATTCCTGAAAATGTTCCTAAGACTTTCTTTACATTTAAGTTCTTTTTCTAATCTTCAAGGAGTTTTGCTATTTCCATTCTACTGCTTTTTTGCCTTATCTCTTGGCTTTACATGTTCACTTACTACATCGTAGGTTTGCAGATGTTTCTCTCTGCTTATTCAGAAAGACCACGGTGCCCCTTTTGATAACGTGCTCATTTTTATGTGGCCTTTTTGTTCTTTGGCCTCTAACGTTTTCTGAGCCACGTCTATCAGTACATTGACGATGGGCTCCAATTCAAATTGCTGCTCTAATCCCTAACCCTCCCTTTTACTTTCTTTAACTCATTTTATTCCTGCCTTGCTAGAGATCTGTTATATTAACACTAAGGCTTTCTTCAAAATACAGTCATATTTACAAAACTATATAACAAATATTTTAACCAAAAGATTCAATGAAGGTGCTCTAAGAAACCAATTTGTTTACTGAAAATATCTTTTTGAAAGTGTACTAAGTTACAAGGACATTACTATTGTTTTCGTCATGAATACCACAGAAAATATCTCATATTTCGGTATTAGAAACCATTTGTTATGCTTTGCCAGTGGCACAAATGAGATTTTTATCTCTCGGACGTTCTCACCCAGATCGAGTGTCTTTCTTCACGTTAGCTGTTTAGGAGGCTTTGAGATAAATACTTATTCCACTTCTAGCATGTGCAGAGAATTTCATTACCTGTCCTTTGCAAATTTCATCCTACTGTGTCTCTTTTTTCTGTCCTACCACAATCCTGGGCTTCATTTTTCTCACCTATTTTAACTTTATCTTGTCCTGCAGACATCTTTGCCAGCCTTCATCAAAACTGTCTAGAATATAATAAGATATATAAACTATATTTAATTAAAGTCATTCAACAAAGGAACTTGTGGGGGAGAGTTCAAGATTGAGCAAGAAAAAAAAATTAAAATGTGGTTACATCAACAGTTTAAAATGTAAAAATAGAAGATGAAGATGGAGGAGGAAGAGAAGATGAGTAACTAGAAAGAAATATAAATCCAAAAAGACACTCAAATTTGTGGGCAAACTCACACCGAACTCTCTGATTTTTTGTGAAAATTTTGTGATGTCTAGGTCAGGGTTCAGTGGGCCAAATCTAAATAAAGCTTTATTGTAACTCAACTATATCCATTATTTACACATGGTCTGTGGCTGCTCTTGGCCTATAATGACAAAGCTAAACAATTGTGACAGAGAGCACCTGTCTTGTGAATTCCAAAGTATTTACTATCTTGTTAACAGAAAAAGTTTGCTGACCCCTGGACTACATGGTTGTATTAAACTTGATGTTTATTTTCAGCCAGTGAGTGCTGCATGTGTATAGTGCCACACCTACGGTGAGTCCAGGAGGCCCAAGGTGGAAATGTGTTACCGCATCTGCTAAAGAAATTCCCGACTCTGGTTTCTCCATCAGTATTAATTACAACACAGTCCTCTGGGGCCACAAGTACTTACTCATCAGGGATAGTTATATATTTTAGAAAATGTGTACAAACATAACTCACATACCTATTTTTGCGGGGTGAATACCCAGACAATATATAATAGATTTGTCATGTAACAAAATAAATTCCATATACATGAGGAAGATGTCCAGTTTCCCTAATGGACTCACACATTATGTAGTTCATATACTTGATACTCTTCAATTTAAAAATAAAAGTAAATTGAATTTGTCAGGAGACCAAAAATTCCCTAGTAGAAATAAAATGGACAACCTCTGTTTTGATCAACTTAATCCAACTACATTTTTGGAACTCACAAAAGGAAAGCCGTCTTTTTCACTACTATCACATGAGTCTGTCTGCCTGTTTGGGAAGGACTATGAAACCTAAAGGGAGTTATTATGTTACTGATGAAAAGCTCCAATCTGTAACACATATGTGCATTTCAGTATATGGTATCTGCTTATTTTCATTAAATTGCATTAAATGTTTCAATATGTAGCAGAATCATCTTCCTTAGGAAGCATATACTTGTGGAATTCTTTGTGGTATCCTTGGGAATCCCTTTACCGTGTATCTGTGGCATTCTGCCTTTGGTAGGCTCATTCCTTCCTATCCCTGCTATACTTATTAAGACGGGGGAGTTTTTCCTTTCCTACCCTAAGATTTTGCTTTTGTCCTCAAGCTACTGTTTTTGAAACAAATGCAAAGGCAAAAGACAATATATTTGAGGAAAGAATATCACACTAGTAGAAACTACCACATGATATCTGTTTTCTTTCTTAAAGTCAGAAACAGAAGTTTTCTTCTCTTATTGCCCTTGCCCCCTCAAACTACTATACTTTAGACCTAAGCTAAGGCCCAAAGTAGTGGAACAAAGAGAGCAAATATTTTCCAAGTTGGGGGAATTTCACCATTTATACATATTCTCCATATAGGTATATGGAAGTGAATAATCACTTTTGTACACACTTCTAGACTCTGCTATAATGCATACAAGTTCACTTATGAACTTAAAAAAAAAGTTGACCATGAAACTTCTTTCCACATGCTTTGATTATGTTATTCCTCAAAACAAACAAACAAACAAAAAAAAAGCATACCTCGAAAGTTAAACATTATTTTACAAATATACTTTGTAAGCATCTGATAACATACAGTGGTTTATCTTTTACTTATTTTAGGTTAACCATTCATCCTTGTAATCACATTGACGGTGTGCCAGACAGATGATATCTACTAAATACAGTTTCTTTTTGATTATACTGAACCTCACGTACCCAAATTTATCTCAATTCCAAGTTTTCCATTCCACCAGCTGAAAGCCATCATCATATTAATTTTGAAGGCAAATGGCCCATTTCTTTTGAAACATAAAAATCAAAGATACAAGCACTTATTTCTTGTACTCAGAAGAAAAAAGGTGAGACATCAGAAAAAAAATAATTCCAGACGATATTTAATTTTTGCTTTTTAATTTCAAATACAAATTTCTGGAGGAAGTTTGCTTCCTAGAAGGAACAAAAATTCTGAGGGCACATGGCATATGGTGTATGGCATACAGTCGTCCTTTGGTATCCATGGGGGGATTGGTTCCAGGACACCGTCAGATACTAAAATCCATGGGTGTTCAAGTCCCTTATATAAAATGGCGTAGTATTTGCTTGTAATTTATGCATATCCTCCCATACACTTTAAATCACCTCTTGATTACTTATGATATCTAATACAATGTAAATGCTATGTAAATAGTTGTCATACTGTGTTTTTAAATTTGTATTATTTTTATTATTGTATTTGTTATGTTTTGTTAATCTTTTCCCCTCAATATTTTCAATCCACAATTGGTTAAATCTGTGGATGCCGAACCAGAGGATATAAAGGGCTGGCTGTATTATAGGAAAGTATAATCAAGAAAGTATCTGTGACTGCAAATAAAGTTAAGTGTAGAGCTTGATGAGATTGCCCGCTTGCATCTGGATGAGTCATTATAACAAGCCAGCTCACACTTATAGTTTAAAAACTTGTGTTTACACTCATCCAAAGATTGCTGTAGCTTTATCACTTCCTGCGCCTAATGGGGGAAATCTCAGGAAGGTGAGAGAGATGACAATCACAGACCTCACCCTCAAGCACTGTTTACACATACCCACCCTTCTGGTTTCATCTGCTCTACTTTTGCAGTGGGAGGACCTGTACCAGACAGCAGGAGAGGTAAGAATTTCCTTCCAAGTGTAGATATTTATGGCTTATTTTGAAGCAAATAAGCAATTCTTGTCAAGTTTAAATGGAGGAAGTGAAATATGTATTAAAATAATATTTGTTTTTACTTATAGGTTTATTGTCTCCTAAAATAGCTCACCTGTTTATAATAGATAATTCAAAATTTATTGTCAACAGTAATGGTAGTGGTATTAATGACATAATAATAGTATATTCATACTTGTCAGGCACTATTCTAAGCAATTTACATGTAATAAACTTGTTTAATCTTCAGTGATTTACAAGTCTGAAACAAAGGTTAAATAATGTGACTAAGGCCACACAGATAGGATAAGCAATCTGTTTCCAGTTCCAAACCATCTCCAGAAGTTCTTATTAAAATAAATATATATGTACCTTGAAATACTAAATTTTTATCATTGTCTCTTTAGCATTAGTGTTATGTACAGGTTCTACTACAAAGGAGGTACTCAAAAATTATTGGCTTTGTTGCATGAGTCCCATCTTATTTGAAAGCTATAGACTATAGGCATTAAAAGCACCAACTTTTAAGCCTGTCTTCTAGGATTTGAACCTGAAATAAGTGACCCTGAAACTTACATAATTTCTCTCTCCCTTACATTCCTATTCTGTAATATGGAGATAATGATAGTACCTACTTCTTGGCATCACTGTGATGATCAAATCAACCAATATAAGTAAAGTATGTAAAATAGTGTCTGGCACATAGGAAACACTACATAAAAGTAATTTATGATTATGATTATGACTATAAGAATTGGGTGTTGAATCCCAAGTGAATGTGACCTTGTTTGGAAATAGGGTCTTTACAGGTGTAATCAAGTTGAGAGGTCATACTGGATTAGTGTGACCCCTACATCCAATACTGGTGTCCTTATAAGGGTAGAGAGAATTATAGACAAAGAGAGACACAGGAAAAAAGACCATGTAATGACAGTGGCACTGGAGTTATGCTGCCACAAACCGAGGAATAACAAAGATCAGTTTGCAAGCCAGACGATAGGAGGAGGGAAAAAAGCATTCTTCCCTTCAGTGGGAACATGACCTTACTGATAAATTGATTTTTGACTTTGAGCTTCCAAAATTGTGAGAGAACAAGTTTCTGTTGTTTTAAGCCATTCAGTTTGTGGTAATTTTGTTATAGCAGCACTAGGGAACTAAACAATGACCCTATTTGTTGCATATCAGTAATAAGCAAGTGCCTAAATTCAGCTCTTCAAGCATCTTTTGGAATAAGGCTGTATGAGCATACACAAGATTGTTGTGGAGTAAATAGCGAAATAATGTTAAGAATTCAAAACATTTACAGTAAATTTATTCATTTGACTCATTCAAATATACTCATTAGACTAATTGGGGACTGGAAAAGTGCTGTGGTTTGGATGTGGTTTTTCCCCACCACAACTCATGCTGAAATTTGATCCCCAATGTGGCAATGCTGAGAGGTGGGGCCTAGTGGGAGGTGTTTGGGTCATGGGGCAGACCCCTCATGAATAGATTAATGCTCTCTCTCTGGAGTGAGTGAGTTCTTGCTCTTGTGGAAATAATTTTTTTCCTGTGAGAGCAGATAGCTAGAAAGAGTCTGGCTTCCTCAGTTTCTCCCTCTTGCTTTCCCTTTTGTCATGTGATGTCTTTGCCCACACCCACCCCCCTTCAGCTGCCCAATCTTGAAATTTCCAGCCACTAGAACAGTGAGCCAATTAAATCCAATTTTTGTTATAAATTACCCAGTCTCAGGTATTCTATTATAACAACACTAAAAGGACTAAGCGTATAGAATATCATTTTCCCTCACACAGCTTATTGTCAGTCCTCTGAGCTATGCTTCTCTGAAAAATATATATAGCCAAAATAATCTCTTTACAAGCTTAAGTTAACCATACATTTATTTTCACTTTGAAATACTTATTTTTTTAGTTTAATTTTATGTTTAGTTGACAAATAATAATTTTATAAATTTTGGGGGTACAATGTGGTATTTCCATACGTGTATACAATGTGGAATGATCAAATTAGAATAATTAACATATCCATCACCTCATATACTTATCATTTCTCTGTGGTGAGAGCACTTAAAATCACTCTTTAAGTAATTTTGAAATATACAATACATTATTATTAACTATATTTACCATTCTCTGCACTAGAACTTATTCCTGTTTAATGAAACTTTACATCCTTTGACCAACATCCCTTTTTTTGGTCCACACACCACCCCTGCCCATCCTTTGGTAACAACCATTCTACTCTCTACTTCTATAAGTTTGATTTTTTTTACAATTCCACATATAAGTGAGATGATGCAGTATTTGTCTTTCTGTGCCTGGCTTATTTACTTAGCATAATGGCCTCTAGAGTCAGCCATGTTGCAACAAATGACAGGATTTCCTTTTTTAAAAAAGTTTGAATAGTATTCCATTATACACACACACACACACACACACACACACACGCACACACATGCACACACATACCAAATTTTCTTTATCCATTCATCCATTGATGGACCCTTAGGTTGAATTCCATCTCAGCTATTGTGAATAATGTGGCAATGAACACAGGACTGCAAACATCTCTTTGACATACTGATTTTAATTCCTCTGGATATATATCCAGAAGTGGGATTGTTGGATCATATGGTAATTCTATTTTTAGTTTTTTGAGGTACCTCCATACTGTTTTCCAAAATGGCTATACTAATTTACATTCCTACTGGCAGTGTGCAAGCTTCCTTTTTCTTAACATCCTCACCAACACTTGTCTTTTGTCTTTTTGATAATAGTCATTCTAACAGGTATGTGTTGTTATCTCATTGGGGTTTTAATTTGCATTTCCTTAATGATTAGTGATATTGAGCATTTTTGTATATCTGTTAGCCATCTACATAACTTCTTTCATGAAATGTCTATTCAGGTCTTTTGCCCATTTTTAAATCAGGTTATTTGTTTTCTTGTTATTGAGTAGTTTGAGTTTCTGGTGTATTTTGGATATTAGCTCCTCATCCAGTGTATGATTTGCAAATATTTCCTTCCAATCTGTGGGTTGTCTCTTCATCTGTTAAATATTTCCTGTGCTGTGCAGAAGCTTTTCAGTTGTATGCAATTCCAATCGTCTATTTTTGCTTTTGTTGCCTGCGATTTTGGGGTCATAGTCAAAAAATATCACTACCCAAACCAATGTCATGGAGCTTTTGCCCACATTTTATTCTACTAGTTTTATAGTTTCAGGTCTTACATTTAAATCTTTAATCCATTTTGAGTTGATTCTTGTATGAGGGGTGAGATAATTGTTCATTTTTACTGTGGTGCATATGGATATACACTTTTCCCAACAGCATTTATTGAAGAGACTGTCCTGTCCCTTTTATTTGTTCTTGGCACCTTTTTCAAAAATCTATTGAGCATTGATACATGCATTTATTTCCAGGCTCTCTATCCTCTTCCACTGGCCAATGTATCTGTTTCTATGCCAATACCATGATATTTTGATTATTATAGCTTCATAATATATGTTGAAATCAGGTAGTGTTATGTCTCTAGCTTTGTTCTTTTTTCTCAAGATTGCTTTCTCTTTTTGAGGTCTTTTGTGGTTCCATACAAGTTTGAGGATTTTTTGTTTTTTTAATTTGTGTGAAAAATGACTTTGGAATTTTGATAGAGATTGCATTGAATCTGTAGATTGCTTTGGATAGTATGGAAAGTTTTACAATATTAATTGTTTCAATTCATGTACAGTGAATACCTCTCCATTTATTTGTGTATACTTCAATTTCTTTCATCAATGTTTATTTTAAATAACTTTTCTCACCCAAGTCCATGGGCCACAATTCTATCAAGACCCCAAGTTAAGAACACCTAGAACTCTAATGCTCATTTCTCACTTCTACAAAATTTGGAAGGCATATGTAAGGAGTATCTCTGACAGTTTCAGACCCAGTTATATTCAGCTTTTATCTGCATAGGCTTGAGTTTTGATGCTGTAGCACTTTCACTGCAGCATGAGTACAGATCCCTGCACAGGCAGCCTTCACTCCTTTAGTGCTATTCTCAGCCACAGTCAATTGCCCTGTCATTGCTGCCAACAATCTATGTCTTGGCTCTAGATCTGGGACATTAGTTCAGATTCCCCTTCTCTCATGACTAGTTACCTTGGGTGAGATGTGAGGATGTAGAAGTGCGGGTGTCTTTTTCTTTCACATTGAGGAGGGTCTCAATTGTTTAAATCTGATTGAGTCTCAGTAAAAAATGACTTTAATTCTTGAAATACTGATTTACATTAAATACTTTGATTTCTACAAAATATGCCTGTCTCATTTTCTGGTATCGAGACTCTTCAGAGGAGACCAAGATGCAGTCTTCATGAAGCTGAGAAAAACTTGTTACTTCTTGTTTCCTTCAACCAGAAAAATGTATACAAAGTATTGTACTTCATCAGGATCAATAACCAATAACTTTAAATGGCACATTTCTGTATAACCACACAGTTCCTCTCAAACAGGACATGGATAATCAGATAAACCTTGTTTGTCATGATAGAAAAGTTTAGAGATTTTAAAGCCCCTTATAATTTTTAGTTAAAAAAAATTCTTGTAAGTGACAAGATGTTGGGTAAAATTCTAAATTTCTCTTACTGAAACTGTATGATGACACATAGAGACAGCTTTAAAAAATTCCCAAATTTATTGCTAGAAGTCAGGTTTTTGATGAGTGTCTTCTAAGTGAAGAAGAAAATAGTACCTTAGAAATATATAGCTCTCATATTCTACAAAGAATAATGTAATCATCTTTTATATTGGATTTCAAAACATTTTAAAACTTAGGAAATGTTTTTGCATATTTCTTCTGATTTTCAAAGTAACCCTAACAGATGAGTCTTATAGAGGTTTCATAAAAGCACTTTCAACACTGAAAAAAAGAAACTATTGTCTGTGAGCCATAGACTCATTCTGGAAACTAAAAGAATTGTAAAGAAAATTCAAAAAAAAAAATCAACAAATTTGGGAGAAAAATCTTAAGTTAATTAAGATATAATCAGTGAGACCTGGCACTTTATGGTTAAAATATCTAAGTCTATTGGGCTGCTGTAAGAAAATAACATAGATAGGATGACTTACAAAAAACAGAAATTTGTTTCTCACAGTTCTAGGGTTTGGGTAGTCAATAGTCAAGGTGCTGTCAAATTCAATGTCTGGTGAGACCTTCTTCCTAGTTCATAGACAACCATCTTTTATGTTCTCACATGGTGGAAGAAACAAGGGAATTATCTTGTGTCACTTTTATAGAGGCCTCATCCCATTCATGTTGGCTCCATCCTCACAATATAATCACCTCCCAAAGGTCATATTGCCTAATAGGATTGTCTAGGGGGCAGGATTTCAACATATGAATTTGAGGAAACACAAATATTCAGTCCATAACAGTATCTAATTCAGTTTTGGATTTGTAGTTTTATTGATATTCTTTCTTCTTTCTCTTTCTTTCTTTCTTCCACTATTTTTGTTATTGTTGTTGTTCTTTGTTTTCTTTCTTTTTTGTTGTTGTCTCAATAAAAAACAATTTTAACTAAAATAATCAAAAAGAAAAAAAGAAAAGAAAAGGTATGTAATAGCTCTTAGAAGCTCAGTAGAGTTGAAGATAAAGTTGAAGTAGGCTCAGAAATTTCTGGGAGCAGGGCAGCATCAAGGCTCTGATTCATAGAACCTAATGGAAAATCTCTTCAGGGTACTCCCCCATCAGATCACATCAGAAGTAAAGACTCTCTCTTTTTTTCACTTTATTCAGGATTTAAATTCCCAGGAAGGATTAAAAGACATCACACATCCATCCTGTTATTAACCAGGAAGGGACAGGACACTACCAATGATCATCACAGCATGATTCCGTGCTATTCCCAAAGGAAAATAGGGTGCTGTTATCAAAGAAAGAGGCATAAATGATGAAGAAATACAATGAGTAGATGTTCTCTGTAATGTCTTAGTGAACTATAAATTTTTGTAGTGTTAAATGCAGTATCTAGGCTATTAGTTAAGAAACAATTTAAGTTATTTTGATTATATTTTTGGATTAATATTAGATTCAGCTGTGAGCAATAAGATACAAAATAGCAATAGTTCAAATACATTTTAAATGCAAATTCTTATGTGTAAATAGTCCAACAGTAGGTGATCTGAGATTGGTATGGAAGCTTGGGACAAAATATCCTCAGAGACCCAGTTTCCTTCTGCCTTATTGCTCCACCATAAATGGACTCCCCTCTTTCATCTCTAAGTTTAGCTTGTGGTCCAAGATGGCCAACAAAACTCTATTACCAAACATCACATGATAGGAAGACACAAAGAAATAGCTGAGAGCACTACCAATCCATTACATGCCCATGTACTTATTTGCAGTAAAGGCCAGAAAACACTGTCTTTGTACTGAGTGGTCACATTCTCAGCTAAAGATCAGAATCTCTATTATGATGCAGAAAGAAGATAAAGAGATATATCTAGAACCAACTAGGAGTCACTGCTAGAATTGTATTTTTATTTAAGATAATTTCACATGAATTTATTCTAATCTGTTTATCATTTAACCAAAAGAGAACATGTATTTTTCTTTTGTTCTCAAACCATAACTATACTATTCAGGGTTCTCCAGAGAAACAGAACTAATTGTGTGTGTGTGTGCGCGCGCGTGTGTGTAGAGAGAGAGAGAACAAGAGAGAAATTTATATTAAAGAATTAACTCACATAATTATGGAGGCTGGCAAGTGTAAAATCTGAAGGGTGGGCCAGCAGGTGGAGACCTAGGATGACCCAATTTTGTAGTGCAATTCAGAGTGCTCTCTGCTGTAGAATTCCTTGTCTGAGAAGTGGGAGGTAGTCAGTCTTTCATTCTACTCAGGCCTTCAACTGATTGGATAAGGCCCACCCACATTATGAAGTGCAATCTGCTTTACTCCAAGTTCACCAATTTAAATGTTAATCTCTTCCAAAAACACCCTCACAGAAACATCCAGATTGACTACGTATATGGGCTTAGTGGCCCAGACAAGTTGACACATACTATTAACCATCACAGTAATAAATATAGTGTTCTCTGACTCCTATAAATTAGCCCCATATACAGTTTAAATACCCACTAATGAAGTTATATGCATGTATATCCTTAAGAATACCAGTGAACAAAATGCTAACCTACATGGGGTAAATAAATTATCACCAAAGGGGAAAGAAAGAAGTAAGGGAGCTGCTTGGAATGCTCCTATCTTACATAGACCTAAGTAGCTCATGATGAAAACTATTGAAAGGGAAATAAGGAAGAAGATAAGTAGTAAATGCTCTTAGAAAACTCTTGAGATATATTGATAATGTATAACATTTAAAATAAACAGAGCTGGAAAGTTTATTTTTACATTGGTAAAATTGCATATAAAAATTATAGATAGAAAATAGAATTTTAATTTGAAATTCTCAAATTGAATTTTTATGGCAATATTATTACTTAGCCTCAGGTTGAAATTTTCTAATTCAGTCAACAAATCTCTATTAGGTATTATATGTCAGACATCGTGCTAGTCTAAAATTGCACAATTTAAAATAGATTTGTTTAAATGTGGTCTACTCATTATAAGCCTGAGTACTTCAGAATTAGAATGAAACACTTGGAAGAGAAAGTGAAGTTCATGAATTTGAAGTTGTTCACACTAGATCACTATTTAAGTAGTGGTGGTACAGATATTTTATTACTGGTTCCCAGTAATTAAATGTCACAAATGGCAATTGTCAGTCTGTATCACTCTGAGAAACCACCTAAAGAACTAAACCAATATAAATTCAGCACATATTCCTGGAGGATAAAGCCATTTTCAGATCTGGAAATTCATTTTATTCCTTGTTTTTTGTTTGTTTGTTTGTTTTCTGGCTAAATTATTTTAAAGATTTATTCTCTTATCCATTTATCAAGAATGTGTTTTCTGCTGCTCATTTTCAGAGAAAAGGCTATGAACAGTCCTGGCAAAGCTCATCGCTTTCACTGAATTGTAATACAGTAAATTAAATGTTAGGATTTAAATTGCCCTATCAGATGAGATGACTGCAGGCAATCTCAACCTAAGAATGAAATCATGTTCTCTTTTTTGGGTCACGACAATAGAAAAGTATCTCATCTATGAAACAGGTATTTCACACTTTTCTATGTGGAGAAATAAACAGAAATAAAACTATCTTTATGTTTTGGAGCAGAGGTTGCCAGCTGTACACTTCTATTACGTTTGAATCAGTATATGTGTTGGGGGTATTTTTGTTATGGCGTTTATTCTATACTAAAAATAATCCACACATTGCAATTCCCAATTGGTCATTACATCAAGTAAAATACCTGGTATGAAAACAGCTAGAATACAAGATAAAAAAAAAAAAAAAAAGATAGGGACATTGCTCTAAGTATTTCATATTCTCCTTATAAGACATATTTCTTTAAATTCAGTTTTCAAGGTCAAACACCATTACATCAAAACTTTAATTCTTGGGCCGACCCCGTGGCTCACTCGGGAGAGTGTGGTGCTGGGAGCGCAGCGGTGCTCCCGCTGCGGGTTCGGATCCTATATAGGGATGGCCGGTTGGCTCACTAGCTGAGCACGGTCACAAAAAAGGACAAAAAAAGGAAAAAAAAAAAAAAAAAAAACTTTAATTCTTGAGAAGAGAAAAACAATTTGCACATGTGAGTAGTGTGTGTTTGTGTGTACATGATATCAGGACATTATAAAATAAATATTATAACAGGATTTGTGCTATTTAGAGCAAAACTTTCAATGTGATAACAAAGCAATGTTTTCTGTTTTAGTAAAAAGTGATAGGTCAGGTAAAGAGCATAAAGAAATATCACAATTTGTAAGAATGAAATATGCTAATAATAAATTTGAAAATTTAAATAAAAAGTGGTATATTATTCATATTTTTCTCAGATATCAATTCAGATGTTGTAATGATGATAAACCATTTGAAAATAAATCAGTCAAATTAAACTTCAAAAATTAATGTAATGAGAAAATTTCTTGAAAGATATATGTAAAAAATCATATAAATCTAGGGGAAAACATGCTCACTACTTTCTGATGTATTTGTTTTATATAAATATTTCAGATCAGACTTCAAGAGACATAGTAAGGAGTTTAGTCTCTCTACTGTTAGCATGGTTTTGCCAATCACTACATTTCCTTACATAGTTCTCTCCTTGTCTTACCTCCTACGAATCCAATTTTCCAAAAAGAATAGCGATGCCATCCATCAATTTACTTATTCATTTGTTCATACTAAGCCACTTATTAAGTCCCAGTTTATTTAAGGTATTAGAGAAAAACAAGTGAAAAGAGACAACAGAGGGACTTGTATTCATTCAACAGGTTTTACAGGAGCAGACAAGGCAATCTGTTTAAATATGAACAGACGTTTCAGCTTCCTTAAGTGGGTTACCCTTTACCCAGGCAATCTTCCCCTGGCCCTCTCTTCTCTCAAAGCTCTTCTCTCTCTGAAATCCACTGATCAGCGAAACAAGGACAGAGACACATTGTCTACACCATCAGACTACTATGAACTGCAACCACAATAAATGCTACCAAGCACACATGTTTAGTGGCTTTTATTATTTTATTTTATTTTATTTTTTAATTTTCTTTTTTAGATTTTATTTTATTTTATTTTTTATTTTATTATTTTTTTAAATTTTATTTTGTCGATATACATTGTGGCTGATTATTGCTCCCCATCACCAAAACCTCCCTCCCTTCTCCCTCCCCCCCTACCCCCCAACAATGTCCTTTCTGTTTGCTTGTCGTATCAACTTCAAGTAGTTGTGGTTGTTATATCTTCTTCCCCCCCCCCGGTTTTGTGTGTGTGTGTGTGTGTGTGTGTGTGTGTGTGTGTGTGAATTTATATATTAATTTTTAGCTCCCACCAATAGGTGAGAACATGTGGTATTTCTCTTTCTGTGCCTGACTTGTTTCACTTAATATAATTCTCTCAAGGTCCATCCATGTTGTTGCAAATGGCAGTATTTCATTCGTTTTTATAGCTGAGTAGTATTCCATTGTGTAGATGTACCACATTTTCCGTATCCACTCATCTGATGATGGACATTTGGGCTGGTTCCAACTCTTGGCTATTGTAAAGAGTGCTGCGATGAACATTGGGGAACAGGTATACCTTTGACTTGATGATTTCCATTCCTCTGGGTATATTCCCAACAGTGGGATAGCTGGGTCGTATGGTAGATCTATCTGCAATTGTTTGAGGAATAGTGTGGTAGGAGAGTTCCCAGGTCCGCTTGAACCTGCCAGAGAGCTGGCTGCAGGCGGGCGCTAGTGGCTTTTAAAGAAAACTATGGATGAGAAATTGCAATGGTCTCAAACATCTAGAATTTAGATCTTTGATCAAAGTTATGAGTAAATTTATCTTTTACTTCTTATATTTTAGATGGTTTTCATTTGGTCCCTACAGGACCTTTCAGTCTAAAGCTGGTCTTATTAACCAATATGAAATTACGTCAGTGTCTAGGAATTAAAAATTTAGTGTTTTGTACTTTCAATGAAGACCATAATAACCAACAGTGTACATTTTAAATTACTTTTAAACTAAAGGGTTGTATGAGTTTGCTAGGGCTGCCGTAACAAAATACAACAGACTGGGTGGCTTAAACAACAGAAATTTATTTTCTCAGTTCTGGAGGCAAGAAGGCCAAGACTAAGGTGTGGGCAGGTTTGGTTTCTTCGAAGGCTACTCTCCTTGACTTTCTAGTAGCCATCTTCGCCTTCATTTTTCTCTTGGTCACCCCTCTCTGTCTGTGTGCTCTATGCCCTACTCTCCAAACTTTATAAGGACACCAGTCATATTGGATTAAGGCCACCCTAAAGACCTCATGTTAACTTAATTGCATCTTTAAAAGCCCTGTCTCCAAAAACAGTCACATTCTAGCTACTAGGGGTTAGGGCTTCAACACATGAATTTTAGAGGACATAATTCATCTCATAGTAAAGTTGTAACAAACATTAAAAATCACTGGAAAGTTAAATTTAGCAGCTAGGATGTGAAATTAAATATTCAGATCAAATATGAAAGGCAAAACTTTCTAAAATATCCAATTTAATAAGATTTCAAGATTTCTTTTTTAAATTTTATATATTTTGTATTGATTATACATAATCATGGAGCACAGAGTTGACCATCAGCATCTGTGCCCAAGATGTGATGATCATACTATCAGCGTGCCTACCACCATGGATAGCAATTATTTCCCATGTCCCCCACCCCAACTATCCCCAACCCATTCTCCCTCTCTTCCCTGTATCCCCCCAGCCACCCTAGGTCTGTTCCTCCCTCTATAAATCCAATGCACCACTGTGGTCTTTCTTTCCTTCCTTCTTTCTCTCCTAGCTCCCACTTAGGAGTGAATGAGGACATGCTGTACTTTTCCCTCTGTTACTGGATCATTCTGCTTAATACAATTTTCTCCAAGCTCATCCATGTTGCTGCGAGTGGAAGAATTTCATTCTTTTATCGTGGCTGAGTAGTATTAGTAAATTCATAAATTGTGTATATACATGATATTTTCCTTATCTAGCATCTGATGATGGACATTTAGATTGGTTCCATATTTTGGCCATTGTAAATAAGCTGCAATGAATATGAGAGTGCAGGTATCCCTTCAACATGATGATTTCTATTCCTGTGGGTATATACCCAGAAGTGCGACTGCTGGATTATATGGTAGATCTATCTGTAGTTATTTGAGAAACTTCCATACTGTTATCCATAATGGCTGTAGTAATTTACAGTCCCACCAACATTGTAGGAGAATTCTCCTTTCTCTGCATCCTCACTGGCACTTGTTATTCTGTCTTTTTGATTATAGCCAATCTAACTGGGGTGAGATGATATCTCGGTGTGGTTTTAATTTTTGTTTGCCTGATGATTAGTGATGTTCAGCATTTTTTCATGTTCTTGTTGGCCATTTCTATGTCCTCCTTTGAAAAATGTCTATCCAACTCCTTGGCCCATTTTTTTAATTGGGTTATTTGTTTTATTACTGTGTAGTTTTTTGAGTTTCTTGTATATTCTGGATATTAACCCCTTGTTGATGTATAGTTTGCAAATATTTTCTTCCATTCTGTAGGTTGTTTTTTCACCCTGTTGATTGGTTCCTTTCCTGTGTAAAAGCTCTTAGTTTGATATAATCCCTTTTTTTTTTCTTTTTTCTCTTGTTGCTTGTGCTTTTGGGGTCTTATCCCTAAATTTTTGCCAAGTCCTGCTTCCTGAAGTGTTTCTCCTATATTTTCCTTTAGTAGTTTTATAGTTTCAGGTCTTATACTTAAGTCTTTAATACATTTTGAGTTAATTTTGGTATATGGTGAGAGATGCAGGTCTAGTTTCATTCTTCTGCATATGGATGCACCATTTATTGAAGAGGCACCATTTATTGAAGAGGCAGTCTTTTCACTAATGTATGCTCTTGTTGCCTTAGGCAAAGATCAGTTGGCTGTATGTATGTGGGTTGACTTCCAGGTTCTCTGTTTTGTTCCATAGGTCCAATTGTCTATTTTTATGCCAGCACCATGATGTTCTGGTTATTGTAGCTTTGTAGTATATTTTGAAGTCTTATGCCTCCAGCTTTATATATTTATTTTTTTGCTCAGGATTGCTTTGGCTATTTGGGGTTTTTGTTGCTCCATATGAATGTTAGGATTTTTTTTTAATATATCTGTGAAGAATTCCATTAGTATTTTAATAGGAATTTCATTGAATCTATAGGTCACTTTGAGTAGTATGGACATTTTCACAATTTTGATTCTTTCAATACAAGAGCATGGAATGTCTTTCCACCTTTTTGTGTCCTTTTTAGGTTCTTCCAGTAGTGATTTGTAGTTCTCTTTGTAGAGGTATTTCACGTCCTTTGTTAAACTGATTCCTACATATGTTGTTTTCTAGATGACTATTATAAATGGGCTTATTTCTTGAGTTCTTTATTGGAGAATAAAAATGTTACTGATTTTGGAATGCTGATTTTGTATCCTGCAACATTACTGAAATTATTAATCAGCTCTAAAAGTGTTTTAGTAGAGTTTTTAGGTTTTCCTATATATAGGATCATGGCATCTGCAAAGAGGGAGGACACTTTGACTTTGTCTTTTCCAATCTGGATGCCCTTTATTTATTTCTCTTGCCTGACTGCTCTGGATAGTATTTCTAATACTAAAATAGGAGTGCTCAGAGTGGTCATCCTTGTCTTATTCCTACTCTTAAGGAAAACGTTTTCAGCTTTTCCTCATTCAGGATGAGATTGGCAGTGGGTTTGTAATATATGGTTTTTGTTTTGTTGAGATACTTTCCTCCTCTACCTGATTTGCTGGGAGCCTTTATTATGAAGAGATGTTGAATTTTGTCAAATGCTTTTTCTGCATCTATTGAGATAAATACATGGTGTTTGTTCTTGATTTTTTTGATTGGTGTATCATATTTATTGACTTGTGTATGTTGAATCATCTTTGTTTCCCTTGGATGAATCCCACTTGGTCATGATGTATAATTTTTTTGATGTGTTGTTGTATTCTGACAGCTAGTATTTTATTTAGGATTTTTGCTTCTATATTCACCAGAGATATTGTCCTGCGGTTTCCTTTTTTTTTGTTGTATCTTTGTCTGGTTTTGGTATTAAGGTGATGCTGGCCTCATAGAATGAGTTTGGGAGAATGGCCTGTGTTTCAATTTTTTTTTTGAATAGTTTGAAGAAAATTGGTATTAATTTCTCTTTAAGTTTTGATAGAATTCAGCAGTAAGAGTCCGGTATGTAGAATCCAAACAACAATAATCACTACCACAATTACACAAGAAAGGAGAAAACCCACTGGTAAAACAAAAATGCAAAAAAGAAAGAAAAAGAAACTAAATCTAACCACCTGAAAAACCAACAAACAGTGAAAACAATTAATAAAGGGTAATAAAGGAACAAAGGACATTTAAAACATCTAAACTAAAAATGATAAAATGCCAGGAGTAAGACAATACCTCTCAAAACAACCCTAAATTTAAATGGATTAAACTCTCTGCTCAAAAGACACGGACTAATGGTTTGGATTTAAAAGTTAGACCCAACTATATGCTGTCTTTAAGAGACTTCTCTCTGATTTCTCTGAGTAAAGATGCACATAGACAATGTGAATGGATGGAAAAAGATATACCATGCAAATGGAAACCAAAAATGAGCAGGAGTTGCTATTCTTATATTGAATAAAGTAGATTTTAAACCAAAAACCAAAAAACGAGGGAAAGAAGACTGCTATATAATGATAAGGGGATCTATCCAGCAAGAAGACATAACAATCACAAATATGCATGCACCCAATACCAGAGCACCCAGATATATAAAGCAAACACTATTAGATCTAGAGAAAGAGACAGATCCCAATATGATAATAGTGGGGGACCTGAACACCTCTCTGTCAACACTGGACAGATCATCCAGGCAAACTGTAAACAGGGAAACACAGGATTTAAACTACACTTTAGAATAATTGGACCTGGCAGATATCTACAGCACATTTCATCCAAAAACTACAGAATACACATTCTTCTCATCAGCACATGGAACACTCTCCAAGGTAGACCACATGTTAGGTCACAAATCAAGTCTCAACAAAATTTTAAAAGTTGAAATAATCTCAAGTACTTTTTCTGACCACAACAGATTGAAACCAGAAATTAATAAGAAGTGAAACTCAGGACTCTATACAAATACATGGAAATTAAACAACAGGCTCATAAATGATCTATGGGTCCAAGAAGAAATTAAACAGGAGATCAAAAAATTTCTTGAAACCAATGAAAATAAAGACACATGATATCAAAACCTGTGGGATGCTGCAAAAGCAGTACTGAGGGATTTTTATTGCAATAAATGCTTACATGAAAAAAAATAGAAAGATTTCAAATAAACAACCTAACACTACACCTCGAAGAACTAGAAAAACAAGAACAATCCAATTCCAAAGTTAGTAGATGGAAAGAAATAAGATCACAGTATAACTAAATAATATAAAGACCCCAAAAATGAAACAAAAGATCAATGAAATAAAAAGTTGTTTTTATGAGCAGATAAACCATATAAACAAACCATTAGCTAGCTTAAAAGATTTCAAGATTTCTAGATAACTAGTTTAACTTGTCTGATATTTTCCCTAAAAATCTTTCAAAACTGTTAAGGATCCACTATAGAATAAAATGAATTTCTCATAATACACATCTTAAATGAAAAAATATATAAAATTTTCAAAACTGATCAAATTGGTAGCACTTCCTTGCATATACAGAGGACTTTTGAAATGCCATATAGTACTGTTTAAGTAATTTTCTCTTGCTCCATATTCGGAGAGAGAGTCATTCTTTACGTACCATAAATAATCACAATCATTTGAACTATTAGCAGTTATTCTCTGCAAGTTAAAATCTACTACTAAGAATTAGGAGCATGGGCCGAGCCCGTGGCGCACTCGGTAGAGTGCTGCGCTGGGGGCGCGGCGACGCTCCCGCTGCGGGTTCGGATCCTATATAAGAATGACCAGTGCACTCACTGGCTGCGTGCCGGTCACGAAAAACCGACAAAAAAAAAAAAAAAAAAAAAAAAAAAGAATTAGGAGCATTATTGAGGACAGGGGGAAAAAAAGAGTAGTAGGTTGAAGAAGAGTCCCCTTTTGCCTCCCAAATGTCTCTACTACCCACAGGGAGAGGTCTGGGGCAGTAAAATTATAGAGTTTAATTTTTTTTTCAATTATTGTTTTGACCTATATTAAGTGGAAAAACTCCTGTGGGTAAGAATTTAGGCTACTTTCTGTGATGTGATTTCTTTTTGGGATATGTTTTGTAAGAAGGAAGAACGAAACATTACTACTGCGTGCCTGAATTAATGTTCGTAGTAGGGTGGGGGTTTCTGAAGACTGGGGTGTCTAAGAGATTATTGAGCAATATCTGTTGGTGGATGAGAAGGAGGAAGGCAGGATGAAGGAGTGGAAGTAAGACTAAGACATTAAACAAAATATCTACCTAAGTGTATTATTTCAGACTTGGGGCTCTTTAACTCACATGGACACAAGAGCACAAAACATTTTACTAAATCCAATTTTTATGTTTAAGAGGTTCAAAAATCATTCTTCCAGTTGAGACTGCCTAAATGAGTCATCGCACATTAATTCTCATCAGTCGGAACTCTCAAGATTAGGCTCAGTCGTTAAAAAATAAATAAATAAAAATGAAGAGTAGTACTTGAATACTGCTCTTCCACTGTTAAAAATAAACATATTAGCAAATCTAACACCATCATTTTGATCTCAAAATTCTAAATAGCCTTCCTAAGCCTGCCCTCACAAGCATATTTCCAAATGCTTAGTACTTTTTGTTGCCTTCATTTTGACTTTCTCTAATGTATTTTCATCTTAAGCAAATTTTGGAATTTGAAGCAGAGCCTTATATGAATGGAGTTCTTACTAAATAGAGTGAGAAATTTCTCCCTGATTTTCTCTGATACTATGAGGGTATTTCAAGAAAGTTTGTGGAAAAATAGAGTTAAAAGATAATACTAATCTTTCCATGAACTTTTTGAAGTACCCTCACATCTTTTTTACCCTTAAATAATAATAATCCTGAGAGAGGGCATATATGACAGCAATTAAAATTAGGGGCTTTCCAGTAAAATGGACATGGCTTAGGGATCCCTTCCGTCATTAGTTATTTATGTGATTTTTAAGCAAGTTACTTACCTTATGTTATCTGAAAGGATTCTTAATGGATTGAATGACGTAATGTGTAAGCAGTATTAGCACACTGCCTGGCACAAGGAGGGCTACACCCTTTTTAGATCATGTTATTGTTTCCTTACTGCACAGAGTTTATTTTACAGGCATTATCTTAAATATTATTATGCTTTAATAATACACTGTTTCCTCTACTAGTTCTCTTAGCAGAGAGACCCAGTTTATCAAAGACTACAGTGGAATGTGTACTTGATGTTAATTTAGGCTTGCCCTGTGGATGATGAGAGGCTCTGGAAACTACATAGAGATCATATGTCGGACTCTGGGAAGGTGATTCTTGATAGCACCTGTGAAACACAAATACTTCTTCTGTCTTTTTGCTCTTAGCTAATGGTAACCAATCTCCAGAATTACCAGCAGCATGGAAAAGACAGCTCTCCTCTGCATTCTCAAACCCATCACGCAGATGTGGTGAAGTCTTTGCAAGGCCAAAGAGATAAGTGGCACCATAATGGTGTCAGACTTGCAGAAGTCGCAGAAGGTGTTTGCAATCATGTATACATTTGGCAGTAGCAAATATTTACCAGAAACTAGTTTAGTTTAGTTGCATTAGTTGCTGGTTTACATCAATTAATCCATATTTTCTGCCTTCTCCGACTTTAGTCAGAAAGAAGACAGCAATATTGCAAAAGCAATGAGAGGGCACAAGAAGTTAATGTTGGGGGGAAAAAACCTATTTTTAAATTAGAGAATTAAGTAGTGTTAAAGTTGAGTTTATGCTAATTGTTCAATTAAAAAGAATTTTTGGTTTGTCTGTTTAGATAAAGCTGTACTGGTATCTTTGCTTCTCACTTTCTAGTACCAAGAGAATTAATTTGCCTGGTCGAAGGTAAAAACTCTGAATTAAAGCAAGAGTTGTTACCTTGGGCCTATTATCTCCTTGAATTTATTAGCTAAACAGTAAGTTTATGTAAACATTTTATGGAAGAAGATTGTAACTCTTACCAGATTTTCAGAATAATGACTAAAAATTAATAAGTATCACTTAGGGCAATAATATAAAACTAAGTGCCAAGCTCTTAAATTCTATTTTAGTGATAAAAATATCACTATTACTCATAGTATTGCTAACCTTTTGTCCCTAAGATCATTATTAAACTGTCCTGAAATAAGTCCAACTTTTCTTGAACTTTATTTCTGGAACTCACTTTTTTTAAATAAAAAAGTTGTATTTTCCATAATGTCTGCCTATTTCTCAGAATATCAAAGTCTTTTCTCATTTCAACACTGTTCTCTAAATTTATTTCTCACCACATTCTCTTTTATGATATTCTGGCCATAATCACTAAAACATTTTAACAATATTATCTATTCCAAGATCAAGCTACAACCATTATTTGTTTCCCCAAAAAGGACACCTTAGAAAAAAATTGTAGATGTCTTAGTAATTTATTTTACAGATTAAAAAATTTTATCTTACAAAAGAATGGACTAAATTAGAAAAGGACATTCTTTTCCTATTTTTACATTGTTATGAACTAACCTATTCAAATTTTGACTTCTATATTTTCCATAGTCCATTGTCATGTCTAGGTCACCATTTTGAAACATAAAACACAATGTTTCAGTGTCGCTTGTCTTCATTTTGTTTGAAAATGTTTGAGATATGACAATTTTTAAATCTCTGTGTATTGTAATTGTAAATTTTATCCCACACCACAAAGAGCCATTCATATGTGTAAATTGCACCCCCCTTTTACTGCATGGCTTTTTAAAATGACTGTTAAGAGACTTGTTTGCAATATCTAATATTTGAAAATAATTTCTAAATCTGTATTGTTTATTTTATTCCTTTGTTAACAATTCCTCAGGTGATCTCTATAAATATTTAAATATATTTATCAAATAGATTTTATCCATACTTATAAATTTATATTATAAATTCGTATAAGTATGGATATTTATGTAAATATAAATATCTGGCAACTAGCAACAGTATGAGCCATTTTAGGCTAATGTGTCTTCCGTCAATGGTACCTGTGGTTTACAAAAAAGTAATTGTTAGAATACCCAGGAATTTGAGAGATTTCTAAGCACCTAAGAAAGTAATTTCCCAAGAGTAATTGTGGAAACATACAACTTGGTTTATTTTGTGACATATAAGATTTATTAAATTTGGCAGTCATTTTATTTACAGTATAATACTCCACTAGGTAATAAATTCTTCAAAAATTATTTTTAGTTTTCATAGCCAGAGTTGAAATTTTTTTAAAATTATAGATTTATAAAAACTGATTGATTCCATATTCCAGAATTTACTTGTCTGATATCCAAGTGCTTGTACAAGTAATACTGAGGAAAAGGAGATGATACAGGACTTTTGAGTATACAGCAAAGTTGATCATCCCTGATATTCTACATTAGTATGATTTCTTATCATGTCTTCATTTTGCAAAAGCAAACTCATACCTTAATCTTATTTCCTAATTATTTATTCTCTTAATTTCTTACACTTCTATTTGTTATCCCTTAGGAAGTCATGGAATCAATTATAGTTTCTCACTTTTTTTTCCTTTTTTATTGTTTCGTACAATTTTGCATGATTTTTTTTTTTCAATGAAGTTAATGATGATGGAGACTGGATACATAAGAATACAGCTGCCCTTAATAATCATCACGTTGAATCCCATTCACACAGGACATCAATCAAGCAATAAATTTTCTACTAGCCAATATTTCCACATTTCTTAAAATTGCAAATAATAACATAGGATCTTTTGACATAATCCTTCGAAATAATGTCGTTTAATATTTATTGCCCAACTTTACAGTAATATATAAAATAATAATCAAGGGTGAAGTAATTTATAAGCCATAATAAAACAATATATTCACTAATACCAATGAAGATACAGTATGCTTATCTTCTCATTTTAAAATTTCACCTAGTATGATTATTTTGAAGTGCAGGAAATTTCCATGTTAGAATGTTTTCTAATTTTCCTTTATGTCAGCATTTGTACCATCAGAATAAGAAACCATGAATGAGTCAGAGACAAGAGGAAATGAAGACAATTGTAGCACAGTTTATATGTCAGAGCTGTAGTGCCAAATGCTTTACAAGCCTTTTACATGTGTTCTGGTACTTTGCTAATGTAGCTAAAATATCTCCAGGGCCTTTAACATCCTTTCTTTAGTCTCTCAAGTGGTCCATAAATGGTTAGAAGAACAAGGAATTTTTTTAAAAAATGACCAGAGAAGTTTTCTAGTCATTTTTTCCAGTTCCATCATTTAAAACTCCTTTTCCTTTTCATTGGTTCTGCTTATGTTAGTGAAACAGTTTAAATTTTACAGAAACCCACAGGCTAACCAAATATCTAAAAAAAATTACACTCCTCTTCTGGTGTTGACAGTGATTTTAAAGAACCCTCAGGTACAGACAATTATATTCTTGCACTGGGTATTTTATGAGCAAATGTAAGATAAGCTTCCCTCTGTCTCTCTCATCAGCAATGAAAATAAGACTAAGAATGGACTCAAGTTCAATTAGGGATTGCTTAACTGACCTACGTTTGAGTCAATTCTGATTTTCTTCTCACAGGTTTTAGCTACGAAATTTATAGTGTCTGAAAATGCCGCTTTTTACAATGTGTATGAAAACTGTGTGAGCCCTCTCTCTCCAGAGCTGCTGTGATCATGCAGAATGAACGTTAAGTTTACCCTCCACTCAGAAGGGACTTTTCTTCCAGTGCCTGGTATGTCTACTCTTAAATACCAAACTGGTTACATTTTGTACCTTTCTTTTGCGTGTATTTTGTTTTGTTTTGGGCTTTACGTTTTTGGGTGAAAATAAATATAATTAAGCAAAGCACTAACATCCAAAGGTACTATTACAAGAAAAACTTTAGACTAATGAAATTAAAGCTGTGCATAGTGTTAGCAGTGAGTTACTATAAACCAAACATAGTAAGGTAAACAAGGTAAAGAAACAAAGTAAATAAATTACCTAAGGGGCTACAGCTAAGCCTTTGCCTATTTGGGCGTGGTATGATCAATCATTGGACTTGTGTGGTTATGGTCTGAGGGGAGGATCCTAGTTGTGTAATCAATCAGCTGTTTCACTGTTTGTCATTGGCTGAGGCTTTTTTTTTTTAAGGCAGTTGCAAGAAGTATTCCCTAGTTATGTTCCTATTTGCTTAAGAAAGAACCCCTGCAACAGAAACAACCCCAGGCCAATGGCCTCGCAATTTATAGATTTTTTTTTTCTTCAATTGAGAATTCAATTGAAGAATTCAATTCTCATGACCTAGAGAACTATATTCTGTACACTTGGCCTGTTTTCACTGATGAGCCTTAGTCACCCCACTGGACTAGACTTCGAGAAGTCCTGAAAAGTATATTGCTTACATATAGTTAGTAAAAACTAAGTTAGTCTTTGATTTTAAAAAGCGAAAAATAATCTTTATTATATACAGCATATACAACTCTGATTAGTATCTGCTAATATTCTTCAGTTCTAAATATATTATGCCATAAAGAATATTTCACTATAGTTTGTTTTTCAACTTACACCCTCTCAAACGATATACTAATATAAAGAAATAAATAATGAACACTCTATATCAGCTAGCTATTACTGCACAACAAATCATCTCAAAATTCAGTTCCTGAAAAGGAAGTAAGTACGTGTTATTGCTAATGGGTCTACAGGTCAATTGGGCAGTTGTTCCAGTCTAGGGCAGGCTTCCTTGTCAACTGTGGTTATCTGTGAATCAATGTGGCAACTCTGTTTCTAGGAGTTTGCTGGGTGCTGATGGGACTGTTTTGGTTTTGCCTCCTGCTAGTTTAGGGTTGTTCATCTGGTAGCTGAACAGAATTCAACGCAATAACACTCTTTTTAAAGTACAACTCACTTAAAAACATTGTTGGCTTCTTATGATAAGACAGAATCAAGTCCATTCTAATAGCCAAATCCACAATTATTTAGAACATCTGTATCTCTCTCACTCACACCTGCTTTCGGCATGTCAGACCGTTATAGGACAAGACCCTCAAGTTTCGAAACCATTCTACCTAGCTCAAAGAGAATCCTGGGCACTGATTTAAATCTTAACAAAGGGTCTTATAGCAACACATTTGATTTGATATTGCCCTCAGAATTTTTTTATGTTGGGACTCTTACTTTTATGTTGGGAAGATGAAAAATGAGAAACAATTTTATTTTATTTCATTTAATATTTCTTTAAACTGTCCTTAAAACTTGGTCAGTTCTCTGGCTCAGAATTTGGCAAACTGGGGACTGCAGGCCAAATCCAGCCTGCCACCTATTTTTGTATGGGCTGTGAGCTAAGAGTGTTTTTTATATTTTTTTAATGGTTTAGAAAAAATCAAAAGAAGAGTAATATTTTGTGAAACGTGAAAATATATTTGTTTCAGTGTCCATAAACAGATTTTTGAAACATAGACACATATTCATTTACGTATTGTTTCTGACTGTTTTTGTACTTAGACCAGCAGTTGAGTAGCTGAAACAGACTGAATAGTCACAAAGCAAAAAGTATTTATTATATGGCCCTTTACAGAAAAAGTTTGCTGACTTCTATTCTATCTCGTGTTGTTCCTGTACTGCCTTATTGCATACAGCTAAAAGCAGCCAACTGATACTTTCAGCTTTTTCTCTGGAAATTATTTTGCCAAAGTCCAAAAGTTTATTAGGAACATATCTATTGGTATAATCTTGCCAATTGTTTTGCTATTTTGTGACATGAGGCTCTATTTTTCCAGTCTCCAATAGCAATTTCTCACCATTTCTCCTCCAGTCTCTACTAAATATTTGTTCACCATGTTTTCATTATCTGCTCAATGCTTTCCTTTTAAATCAGTTTCAAATACTCCACTTCTATGTACCCATTTCTTTTTTTTTTTTTTTTTGGTTCAGGAATTTTTCTTTTCTTTTTTTTTTTATTGGTTATGAATATCCGTGAGATACAAAGCTGATTGTCACCCCTCGTGCCCATGATATGAGGGCCAGATTCATGCTGGTGGCATACCCATTACTACAAATTGCATTTGTACTCCAAGTCCCCCACTTAATTATCCCCAACCTCCCTCGCCCTCCCTCTTTACCCCTGACTCCACTTTATAGCCCAAGGAATGTTCTCTCCCTCTGCAAGTCCAACACACTACTGTGGTCTTTCTTTCGTTCCTTCTTTCTCTCTTAGCTCCCACATATGAGCGCAACAATTTGTATATCAATTACTTCTTGCAGTAATTGGGCCATGGACCTCATCCTCAAGCAGATGACACTGGGCCTGTCCCCACGAGGGTGGTGCAGTTCCAAAAGAATAAGTGAAAGCATGAAAGGTTTCTTGAGGCACGGACTAGGAACTAGTACTCTGTAATATTTTCCACAGTATGTTAATGAAAACAACCTAGCCTATATTTAATAAGTGGAAAAATAAATTCTGCCTTTTGGTAAGATCATCATAAGACATATAACAGCCATTTTAAGAAAGTTTTGTTATGCAGAATATAAAGGCATACAGAGCATTCAGCCATATTTGTGTTTGCTAATAGTCTTAAATTCTAAATATTTATGAACAAAAGAATTGTTCTATCTCTTCCAGTCCTAACATTGTAATGATGGCAAACAAATAATGAAATCCTCCCAATGGGTTATTAGCACTAGTGAAGATTATATTTCAGATAGAGAATTAGAGAAAGGACATGTAAAATAACCAAAGACATATACATTCAGGAACTCACAGGTTGTCCTTTGCTAGTATACATTAGAGAGAGTGTACAGTAGTGTTTTTGATCCTTGCGTAAGTGATCCACCTAGAAGCTGTTTCTCTATATTTTGGGATCCTCCTCTCTGCTCTTAGTCCTTATTCTATTGCTGGTTACTTTTTGAAGGCCTTTACTCTATTCCCCCCCTTTTTAGGATTCGATTTATTTATTTATATTTTTGGTGGGTATCACTAGAGTAATGACTATTAGGTCACATTGAATTTTACTGTCCTGTCTATTCTTTCACAATTCCATGCACAAGTACTAATATAAGGGAGTTAGTTTTTATTGATCAGTGCAAGTAAGCTATTCAGAGTAGAGCCCAAGATTTGAGCAGGACAAGCACACTGAGTGCAGACTTTGTGACTCAGAAACTAGTGGTCAGCAAGTCTACTTCTTATGCATTTTCACTGTTTTCATACTCATAAAATATAAGAGGAGGAGGAATGTGACTGGATTTTAATCACTTGGGGTTATCAGATATGGGAGAAAGAGGCAGCAAAAATGCATTTCATGTCAGCCTTGTGAAGCTCAAGCCAAACTCTTGCTGAGACCATTAGGACACCTTTTGGTTGTAAAATTAGATCAGAATCAGAGACTTAGGGTCAAATAGTAGGTGAGTTCAATAGGCTATCTTAACTGGCTTTTCTTGGAGAGGAACAGAGTTTACTACGTCAGCTTCTGGTGGTATTGTTTTCTTTAAGCATGGGATAGTCACCAAGCTGGAAGGACTAGTTTTCTTTTCTTGGAGATTCTCAGGGGAACTTTGTCTGGGTTTTTTAGGGTGGCTTAAAAGGCACCTGTGACTAAAAGACAATCCTTCCTTCTAAACATAGTATGAGGAAGAGACAAAAGTGATTAAACTTTCATTTGAATGACTTCCACCAAAGGGAAAGCATGCAAAGAGTTAGACATTTTACAAGGGATTGTATTTATAGAGAGCCTTGGACCATAACACTATCAATTTAGCAAGAATTCTTTGTAGGTTACTTCTACAGCACATGAAAAAATCATTGCAAGATTAGTTCAAAGTTTAAAAATATTAAAAAGTAAAAATATGTGCACTGAAAAAATAAAGCAATTCTTAAAGATAGCACAGTCTAAACCCATTTCTAAGCATGTATCTAAAAACTAAACAATCTTCAGTGACCTTTGCGTGTTTTTGTGCAACAGCCTTTGACTTCCTGTTGGAGCACTACTTTCCACAACCTGGTACTCACTGGATACTTTAAAAAGACCCAGGAGACACATTTATGATTTCTGATATCTGAGGTTAAATCACCTCTCTAGGTAGGGTGTTTCCAGACTAATCTTTACAAATGAAATAGAAACAATCAGAGGATTTATAATTCTCCTTTGTGAGATACCTCAAGCATGGGAACTGGGTGTGTGAATTGTTCTTCCCATTACACCCCTAAGTAATTTCCTTCTAGTCAAATTCAGTCATGTGTGTGTTCAATTAACTCCATCCCACTCCCCCCACCTCCCTACTCATCCCCACATACAAGCCTTAATTCGCAAGGTCATCTAACTCTTGAAAACAGTATTTCTGTGAATAATTCATTTATCACCTCTAGGTACAAATTGTTCAGTCCAATGGAATCCTAAGAATTTTAACTTGATTTATGACCTTTGTTTTTTCATAAGGTTTATCAGATAATTCAAATATATAATTTTGTGTTGCAGGTAAAGTACCACATTCATTTCTCCTAATTTTAATTATGAATCTGTAAATAGCCAAGAACCTTGTTATTTTATGACATCTTTACATAGATAACTTTAGGACTTACTTAGGAGAAAGAGATTAGCAAATTAGATCCAATTTAAGCTGAAAATGTGCTGGAGAGCTCATTAATTGTATTAGCTGAAGAATTTTAAATAAATTTAAGATGGGTAAGGAAGACAATAAAAACATTACTCTATTTTTTTCTTTTCAAGTCAGTGTTATTTAAACATTTGCTAACTTCTTTTTGGAGTATAAAATGTCTACATAAACATGTACATTTCATGTATTAGTCCATTCTGTGTTGCTATAACAAAATATCTGAGACTGGGTAATTTATAAAGAAAGGAGGTTTATTTGGCTTGCGATTCCGTGACAGCTGCATCTCATGCGAGCCTTGGGCTGCTTCTTATAGCAGAAAGCAGCAGGCAGCCAGAGGGTACAAGCAGATCACAGGGTGAGAGGAAGCAAGAGACAGAGGGAGGAGGTGCCAGGGTCTTTTAAACAACCAGCTCTGGCAGGAGCAAATAGAGCAAGAACTCACTCAGGCCCCCCTCCCCCAGGAAGAGCATTAATCCATTCATGAGGGATCCACCCCCATGACTCAAATAGCTCCCAACACTGCCACGTTGGGGATCAGATTTCCACATGAGTTTTGGGGGGACAGTAACATTCGAACTCTACTGTTTCATCACTGAATAGCTCGGTGAATTTTCACAAACTGGTCACACCTGTGTAACCAGCATCCAGATCAATAAGCAGAACACTGCCGGCCTCAGGAACACTTCCTGCTCATGCTTCCTCCCGCAGGTTAGTATATTTGAAGGAAAAATTAAAATCTAATATGGGAAAAAACATGGGGTGTTTGATACCCATCAGAGTTTTATTTTCTTCATCTATAAATGAGAGGAACAATAATTATGCTGAAAAACTGCTCTACTAAATGTGATAAACTCTATGAAAATATGTTTTAAACTATGGAAGCTGCATAAATGAACAGTGTTATTTTAATCTTCTATCACTACAAAGTACCCATTGCAGAGTTCACCTTGGAAAAATGATCAGGCTTGGATCAAACCATGAAGAAGAGGGAGTGTTGCTAGCAAATGCCAGCAGGCTGCCTTCCAAAAGACCTCTTAGAGTCTTATTACTTTGGTAGATTTGCCTGGTTCCAAGTCTGGCCCTCAGCCTTTCCAGACTCCGAAAGTGAGTTGTCTATGTCTACGGGGCCTAGTGATATTAAATAAGCTCAAGGGACTGATTTTTAAAATCAAAGCCCTGATTTAGTAATTTACAATGAGGGGACCAGGCATTTGAGTCTTCTAGCCAGAACATTCTCTCTTTGCTGATACTCCTTTGGGGAAGTCACACTGTATTCATTAGCATACTTGGTGAGCATGGTTTCAGAATAAGAAAAATTAAGTGTCAGGAAGCTCCTCCCATACTATGTGATCTTGATTCTCTACTTTTTTGTACGGGTGCAACCTTGTACGGGTGCAACCTTGTACCCTGACTTTTCTCTTCAGACCAGCACAGCTGCCAATCCAATGAGAAAGCACTCTGAAGCCTCCAGTTTCCATGTAAAGAATCATATGAACTTTTTCATCCTAGGAAAATCCCACGTGTATGTTATTATTGTCACAGAGGTCAATGAATAAGACCCATGCAGCATTTCAGGCTCTCAACTTAAATAAACAATTTACAAGTCCTATTTGGGCTTACCTGCAATGCAACAGCTCTGACTCAGTGCTTCCCCTCCCCTCTAGAAGAGGGTATGTCTGGCTGGAGCCCTTTAAGGCTATTGTATTTTCTTTTTCTTCTCTTCCAAGTTTCTTTGGCAGAGATATGTGAGCAACTGAGAAAGAAGCTTGTACTGCTAAAGGTAAATCACACCCACAATTAAGATATATGATTCAGAGACTTAACAGTAGAATGCTGTGGGCATTTCTCATGCCCAGCATTAGATGGGTAATGGCCACTGCCTTCTTTTGCCTCTGCCCTCTCTTATTTCTATTCTTTCTTTTATGAGCAATCCTCACTCCACCCCTAACCCCCAACCAATTGAACAGCCATTTTTTTCAATAATGTTAATATCTTCAATCAAGAAACTCTTGTATACTTGTGAAAGCATTCTTACCCTTTATTAAAATGATTTCTTTAAATGTCTAGATTGATCCATTATGTGTTTATTCTAAGTTCTTGGGGTTATAGCTCATAATTGAACATAAAAACTGATAATACTTTTACTACATTCTGGGAGAATCTCATACTCTGTATGACCTTCATTTAGATCAACTGTGAAATGGGGCTGTTTGAGGACTTATTGAAATAACAAGTACTTAGGACAATACTTGACACTATTTATTAAGTGCTCTGAAACAGTTACATTTTTGGCCAAATGCAAAATGGTTAATATTAAAAACCAATATTTACTATTTGTGATTTTGGATTTTGTCCTCTTTATACATTTTTGAGACATTAAAATTGGAATTTTGCTTTAAATTCATTCTCACAATATGTGAAGAATCCATAAATAGGACTAGTTCTTGAAAGAATCAAAACCTAAAAAATGTATTAGATGACAATATATTAAAAATATACTTTATAAGTTATCTTTTCCAACTATAATGTTAACATACCAAATTGTTCTAAAAAATTTGAATTATGATAAAATATATTTGGTATTATCATACAATGGTAAATTTTATAATTTATATTAAAACAAAAAATAATTTAATGTATCATAAGTATCAAAGTATTTTCTTTAATTTTCTAGCTAATACATGATCAATAGTTACACCAATTACTAAAATTCTTCTCTATTTTAAAGTTCTTAAAATTTTCAAAGAAAATTCATAGCATCACAATCATCAAATATGACAGTATTTTTTCCTTTTGTAAAAAATATATGCATATATACTTAAAATGACTGGATTTCAACATGTAAAACACATAGTGAGATTTTTACTAGGTTACACCAAGCATACTTTCAATATTTGAAAATACACATTCAATTATTAACAATAAACCCAAATAGCATAATTAAAAAATAATATCATTAACAGTAATTAGAAATGATAATGATCATGATCTTCATTGATTATGCCAAATTCAGAGATGTCAGGAAGGATACTGAAAATGGCACTCAGTTATTTAGCCCTCCAAAGGCTAATGCAAAAGCCATAATTGAATGACAGGCTTTTGCCAATTTCTTTCTTTTTTTTTTCTTTTCTGGCCAATTTTATCCACAAAGTCAAAGTTTAAAGAATCACTACTTAAGAAGTATTCAATAATTCTCCCATAATTATTAGTGTTGTATATGTTCTTCTGTGCGTATGTGAACTAGTTTTCCAATAATACCAGAAAGTTACGTGATAAACCTACATTTCAAACAATAATTTTTCTGTTGGTTTGAATTCAGGATTCAAAAGAATCAAAACTTCCCAAATCAAAGGTAATTTTTTTAAGTCTAGAAAATGCAGTTCCTTGTAAAGAAACCAAAGTGTTTCAAAAATAACTATTTGCTAATAGCATATTACTAATAATTTTAGTTGACACATTTTAAATATTTAAACCTGAGAGATTCATATAACTAACTTAATACTTAATCACCTAAGCATTTTCCTCCACTCTTGATTCTTTTATTTGGAAACAAAATTACAGGATAATTCGATAAATGTTGTGTCAGCAGTTTTTAAAGCGTCTTCTGTTGTTACAAAAACTGGCAGACACTAAACAGACAAAGTTTCAGAATAACTGATATGGACAACAGCAGTAAGAATTTAGACTCCCAGTAGGCAAACCACCTGTACAAACAACACTTCTAACTTCAATTTGAGTTGCTGGCTTCTGAACACTCAATTATTTGGAGCATTCAAAGGTTTTCACTAATGGAAGAAATATCTATAGGTCTGAATTCTAAAGGCGTCTTTCATCATTAAGGATTATGTTTCAATAATAAAATTACAATTGCTGTAATGATAAAAACCACCATTTTTTTCCCATCAGAACTATAATGCTTCCACTTTAATGTAGTATGAATGTGTTTTTATTCAGAACATTTTAATGCTGTTTTGCCTTGAAATCTTCAAAGTCAGACATTCTTAGAGGCAGAATATGAAAAGACAAAAAATGACCATCCAGATGTTTCCACATTCCAAGGCTGTCACTGCGTTGCCATCCAGACAGAGTCCGTTCTGGATTCTTAAGAAATTAGTTTGAGTTAGAGTGATGAACTACTGGTACAATGTACTCTTTTAGCATTAATATGCATAGCATATCCTGTCATTACAATGAATCAACTTAGAGCCCCTAATTCATATTTAAAGGGACAATAGTATTTTGCTTTATTTTATTGAGGTATGGGGATTTAAATTATTTTTAAATAAAAAACATTTTAGGACAGTTTTAGATTTATAGGAAAAAAATGTCAAGATAATACAGAAAATTCACATATGAGGATACTTCGAAAAGTTCATGGACAAACAGAATTAAAAGATAATAGAAATCTGGGCTAGCAGCTTAGCTCACTTGGTTAGAGCATGGTGCTGATAACACCAAAGTTAAGGGTTATGATCTCCGTACTGGCCAGCAGACAAAAAAGAAAACAAAAATTGAAAAAGATAATACAAATCCTTCCGTGAACTTTTTGAAGTACCCTGGTATACCCTGTAACCAGTTTTCCCCTCTTACATTAGTATGATACATTTGTTACAACTAATGTTTTCGATTACCTTGACAGTTTTGATGAGTACTGGTCAGATATTTCGAGAAATGTCCATCCATTGGAATGTGTTTGATGTTTTCCTCGAGATTAGACTGGGCTTATAGGTTTTGGGGATGAAAAAGATGACATAGCATTTTTATCACTTTATATCTAGGGTATATATTATAAATGTGACTTCTTACTGCTGAAGTTGACCTTGATCTCATGACTTATGCAGTGTTTTTCAGGATTCTTCACTGAAAATATGCTCTTTTCCCCCTCTCTTCATATTGCTCTCATTGGAGTGAAGTCTGTATGTACAGTCCACACTTAAGGAGTGGGGAGTTATGCTGTACCTTCTGGAGGGCGGAATACTTACACTAATTATTTGCAATTCTTCTATACAAGAGATTTGTCTCTTCTCCCTATTCATTCATTCACTCATTTGTTCATTCATTTTAGAATGGACTCATTAACATTCGTTTTATGTTCTGGGCTATCATCCAATACTACTTAATTTTCTTTCTCAAATTGTTCCACCTTTGGCCATTGGGAATTCTTTGGTTGGCTCCTGTATCCCTTTGCTATACACCGTGTGTGTGTGTGTGTGTGTGTGTGTGTGTGTGTGTGTGTGTGTGTGTGTGTATATGCACGTTTGTATCAAGTACTTTCTTATTTTCTGGCACTACAAGATTCTCCATGCTTGTATATTTCCTGTCCCATTCCTAGAATCAACCATTTGTTGTAATTTGTTGTATCCAAGGAGCTCTGGTTCCCTTTATTGGAGAACATTATGAGAAACTAAGATCTGGGTGCTAAGTGTGCTAAATACTGGTGCTGGTGTGTCATTAATTCTAGGTTCTCTCAGCTGACGGAGGAAAGAAATGTACCTACATATACTACACATACCACTAAATATTTCCATATTAAGTCCTCTATTTCTATTGTAAACTAAACCTAATTTTATACTGATGACTCCAACTCTAATCCATTACCAAATGAATAATTCTAGTTTTCTTCCCTCGTTTATCTGCAAGCTAATGTCCAACAGTGAGAGACCTAGATCCAACCAACTTTAATCTATCTACTTAGTTGATTAATTTTAGTACCCATATGCAAGTATAGTGATTAATTTGTAGACCCTCAGGATACAAGTTTATTAACTCGATTACAGTGATTATTTGTAGTTCCTTTAGAATTTAGTCGCATAAACTATACTAATTTCCAAAATTACTTTAGTAAGCAACATTGTTTTAAGTTGTTTCATATATTTATAATACAGTGAGATTCTTGGAGTACATTTTGCATTCTATCCTGGGATCTCTCAGTATCCTAAATGATCATACTAAATTTTCACGCATCGAGGTTCACTCTTTTATGATGTAAACATCTACATATTTTGATAAAAAAATTTCATGTCTCTGCCATTACTATATCATACAGAATACTTTCACTGCCCTTAGAAATCAATGGTGCTTCACCTATCCAGCTGCTGCTTTTTCTCCCCAAATTCCTGGCAAACACTGATCTTTTTATCTTTGTTAGAGTTTTGCCTTTTCTAAAATGTCATGTTATTTACACCATACATTATGTAGCCTTTTCAGTTTTTAGATTGACTTCTTTCACTCAGCAATATACATTTAAAATTTATGCATTTTTTCATAACTTGATAGCTCATTTGTTGTTATTGCTGAGTAATATTTCATTGCATGAATGTAGTAGTGTTTATTCATTCACCTTTTGAAAGACAACTTAGTTGCTTCCAGTTTTGATAGTTATGAAGAAATGGTGTGAGTTTCTTCATGGACAAACATTTTCTACTCAGATAAATACCTAGGAGCAGGATTGCTGGATCATATATAAACTATGTTTAGATTTGTAAGAAACTGACAAACTGTATTCCAAAGTGGCTGTATCATTTTGCCTTCAGAGCAGCAATGAATAAAAGTTTTGTTGTTTTGTCTCTTTTCCAGCAGTTAGTGTAATAAGTGTTTTAGATCTTAGTCATTCTAATAATACATGTGTAGTGATTTCTCATTGTTCTTTTAATCTGCAATTCCCTGATGACAAATAATATTGAGCTTATTTTCGTATGTTTATTTGCCAACAAAGTATATCTTCTTTGATGAGGTGTCTGGTCAAATCTTTTACCCGTTTTTTAAAAAATGGTTGTTTCCATATTGTCAAATTTCAAGAGTTCTTTGTATATTTTGGATATGAGTCCTTTAACAAATACGTGTTCTGCTAATGTTTTCTCCTAGTCTGTGGCTTGTTTTTTTATTCTCTTACCAGTGTCTTCTTCAAAGTAAAAATTTTAGTTTTAACAAATTCCAGCCTATCTATTTTTGTTGATCATGCTGTTGGTCTTTTAACTAAAAATTCATCACCAGGAAATATTTTCAATAACTATGTACAGTATCTACTTTTAATACAGATGCTTTGAAATAGTGATTTTTCAAAACTCTCTTTTCTTTCTTTGCTCTGATCTCTTTTCTCACTCTCTTTTGCTTTCTTTTTATTTCTTCTCTCTCTGGCCATAAATAAGCTAAAATATAAAAAGTGTAATTAAGATAAGTTAGTAAATCTATGATGGCTTGAATTTAACCATTTTCTTCTACAGACACTTTTACCTAAGTGTTTAGTTAGAAATATTCTTATGTCTAGAAATCATCTAGATTCTATCATGCTGATTCTAGCTTGTTCGTAGCAAAATGTCATTAGAAGTAATCAGTGGAATGTTCTAGTAATGCATCAGCCAATTAAAATCAATATTTACCAAATACTATAAATTAATCATTAATGGAATAAATGCATGTTGTTATCCTATCAATTGTTAAGCACATTCAAAAACAAGCATGTTCTCAGAAGGGATTTTTTTTTTTGTATGAACACAAAACTAGTATTTGTCAGTTTTGGCTGTCAAAATCTAATTGAGGAAGACACATACACTACAATTAGTGAATTTAAAGAACTATGTTCCATAGAGCGTAATCAAGTGTAAGAGCCCCACATAGATGCTATACACAATGCAATGGTCGATGAATGTAGTGAGCAATGAATGCTGAAGTATTCATGGAAGGTTTTATGAAACAGGCAGGGCTTGTGCTCACCACAAAGGATGAGTATAATATAGATAGTTCAAGTTAAAGAGGAAAGGATGCTCCAAATGACAGGAAAACATGAACAAAGGCACTGGGGTGGTGCTCACTGGGCAGTTATGACACAATTCTAATAAACCAAAATGGCAGAAAGTAATGGGACAGTTTTGAATGGATTCAATAGTTTCAGCTCTTTTGACTAGTTTCAAAATCACACTGTCAGATTAGTAGATCACATACAGTTATCTACAGGACTTACGTTTTAGAATACATAGCTGATGTGAAAAAGTAGTATTTATGGCAAATTTATTATATTAATGCCTCTTTTATGACATAGTTGAGTCACTCAGCATATGGCATATCCCTGTCCTTTGTGATTGGCTCAGATTTACTTATATAATCCAATTGGATCTAACAGGGAAATTTATGATTTTAATTTGATGATAGTTGGAAGAAATGTTCTCTCTTCTGAATAGTATGATGCAATGATGAGACATTTGGAATTTCTGCAGTCATTTCACTGCCGTGAAGGATAAGGCCTGCCAACAGAGGATGATAGCACCGAGAGGATCACAAAGAAATAGAGCCAGAAAACTGATCAAACCATACTTGGAGCCTAAACTACTTCTGGATTGTTATGTTAATTGAGCCAATAAATTCCTATTATGCATCTTTTTCAAGGTACTCGGAAATTCTTTATTCCTTCTTTCACATCTTACATGCAGTTTTATACTAGGAAATCTTTTTCACTCTACCTTCAAAATATATTCAGATTCTACTATTTCTCATATCTCTACCTTGTCTCCCTAATCCAGATCAGCATTAGCTATTACCTGAAATAATATAATAGGCTCCTAGTCTCCACTTTTACTCTGTTCCTTCACATGCAATTAACCACACAGATGACAGTGATTTTCAAACACAAAAATCAACTATAACTATTTCTCTGCTTAGCATTGTCCAAAAGCTCCCCATATGATATGGGATAAAATCCAAAAGCCAAATTATGGCCCACCAAGCTCTACATGATAGAAGTCTTGCTGCTTCGGCAGTATCATCTCTTATTACTCTACCCTTGTTTCCCCCTAAGAATACAGTTCTCAGAACATATCCCCATCGTTAAGTGACACATGACTGTATTTTACAACAAAGAAGAGCAGTGGTGTGATTTAAAAAGGATTCAGTTTACATAAAAGGAGTAAGCTAGAGGATCACACATTTACAGAATCCATCTTAAGGGTCAAGCTCTTGGCTAAATGCTTTACAACACTTTCTGGTGAATACACAGTTATTATTATTTTGATGAAGAAAAATCTGAGATTCAGAAAGAAAAAAAACAGTTTTCCCAAGGGCCCACAGCTAGTGCTTGACATCTAGATCTGGAGCTTCAAGCATCAAAACTCACTTTAAAAACATGTTTTTTCCAATAAATATTTAAAACTCTTGGTATGCACACAAACCTTGTTAAAGTATTGTCTGAAAAGTGCTTGTTTGGAAAATGGGGCCCGAAGAATATTAAAATGCTTATTGTGGTTATCAATTTATCAAGTAAAACTTTAATTTTTATTGAAAAAACTAGCTCATTGATGTTTTACAGATGAATAATGTTAGTTCTGCTCCAATTGCTTAAAAATTTATGTCCTTATACAGATGAGGAGACTTATAATAGGGAATGATACTTGCATATAAAACTACATTAGCAAGCGCTATAGCCACTTGTTAAAATAAATTATATCAAAGGTTAGGCACAAGAAACAACAGTGATATTTATAGCTGACAATGACTAAAAGGTGAACTTGAAGTGTGTTAACATATTTCTGTAAAGACTGAAACATCAAAGAAAACGTCTTCTTACCTCAAACCATAAGTGTGGAGAAAACAAAAGAAGAAAATTACTCATCAAGAAAACTTTCCTCAAAACATTATGTGATAATAGAAAATGTATTGTGAGCTAAAAAAGAAAACTATATGTAGAGCCAACAATAACAAAGACATTACTTATGTCTAATGGTAACTTACTGTAATAGAGATAGGAAAACTAAAGATTAAGTAGTACCTGTGTTAAATTTTTACTTGGAAAATATGATACAAAATGAAATCAGGGTGTTCTCCAGGTTGTGATTCTACATGTTAGAGCTGGAAGATCCTGATAGATTGAATCTAGAAACTAGTTATGTTTAGGCTTTGAGGTGTGTGAAGGTCTCAGACCCCTTGGAGCTTGTTGGGAGTGTCAGCTCTAAAATGCAACCAAGTCCAAAGTCATCTCAGTCAGGACCTAGACACTAGGTTCTGCCACCACAGCCACCAGGGAGAGGGGCACAAACAATACAAAGGCATTGCTAACATCTGTTCTCCCAGCTATAATCATTCATACTGGGTAAATACTTATTGAACAGACTCCTAAGTGCCAGCCTCTGTCTTAGGCTCTCCTGAGCCCACTCTGAGGAGCTTACTTTGGTACTCTACATCTGCAACTTCAGCATCCACATTTGCTCCTTCAGAGGTTTAGAAACTGGACTTTTAGGTTATCAGCCTACCACTGGTTTCGCCATAGAAGGATCAAATATAAGAACAATAACTTCAACTACTGGATTATTCTGGGAATGTCAGCCACAGGATGTACAGCTGCAATAGCTTCTAGTTTGGGATTCATCCACTAGGCCTGCAGCAAATATTGAACCGCTTACTGTACTTATCACTTTATTCAGCTGGTAGTCTCACTGTTTTATCTACTCTGACATCAACTCCAGAGGCAACTGTATGGGATTTACTCCAAATAATTTGGATGGACCAATGGTAACAACTAAACCATATCAGCAACCCTTTCTCTAAGAAGATCCTTAGCTGTTTTGGGTAGTTTGCTTTTCCAAAGTACAAACACAACATCAAGACTTGGAAAGGAGGTTATAGCATGACTCTGGAGACTGCTGTAGCTGCTTCAACTATGGTCAATGAAGACCTTAGTGGTGTTGATTTCTGTAGGACATAATATTAAAAGACTGATAAAACAGAAACGTGGTCAGAGGATAATCAAACACTGAAGGACAAGAGTCTTCCTTATGTTATTTATCATGATATGGAACATCTTGAGAAATTTGGAAAAGAACACACACACACACACACACAAATGTAAAGCAATGATTAAAATAAAAGAAGATATTAAGGTTTTAAAGCAGCTTCTGCCATTGGCTGCCAGTGGATGAGAGAAATATACTCTCAATATCAATATTTCGAAAATGGAAATTGCTCAGTAGTTAAATAAAGCAGACAGCTTTCAGAACCCAGAAATTCCTACCAGAACTTCAGAATGAAAATATAACTTCTGCAGACTAAACTAGACTTTAGATGTAGTTTTAGAAGTACAGACAGCAGATTAAAGAACTAAAAAACCAACTGTCTTGCCACTCAGGCAAATAGTTCATATACAACCCCTCAAGATTTCTAATTGAGAAAATTTATCAACATTTGTGGCTCTGGCTGTACAACTTTGATCTGTTACTAAAATGTAAAGATGTTCAAAGAATAATACCTTCACCACAGAAAAATGTTATTGGGAGATGCTATAAATGTATTTGAAGCCTAGAAGTGGCAGAAGGCATGCAGTCCCTAATGAACCTGCCCTTTTCAGTAACATGAAAATGCAGCAGGGTCTCGGGCTTTCTGGGGGCTAGTTTAGTACACATTCAACTCAAGTATTGGCTCTGACTTACAATCAAGTGACTCAGGATTTCCAAACTGCAAGTTTTGGAACCAGTTCTTGTTTTCAAAACAGCACCACCAATGCTACATTTGGATTTGGAAAACTAAATAAACCTTCAGGAATTTTAATGCAATCTTTGGCTGCTGAAATGCATCTGACCTTAACTTTAGCAGTTCTGGCCTCATAGTGCCCATTGGTTGGACATATATGGTGTCCAATCCTGTCTCTGTAGGTTTTGGAACAAGAAGGCAACTCTTTCTGTTGAAGAAACCTCCAAATGGAAACAAAACAAAAAATGATAAATATATAAGTTTATTAGTTATGAGAATTCATTTCAGCATTGTTTATTCTGTGAATCTATTTTTCTAAAATTAATGCAATAGTTAAATTGCATACTGGGAGATTTATAATGCTTTAATATTTTTCCCTACTCTGGAATTTGAACTCTATTCACATTTGCTTTTTTCCTGTAAATATAAAACCTAACTGTGTATTTTTCTTTATTTTTAAAAATATATTCTAATTACATCTCTGATCAATAAAATCTATTTTTTAATCTCATGTTAATAACTGTGTTTTTGTTGATAAATTTGACGCTACATAAATATATGTACATTTGTTTCTTTTACAGATGAGATGACCTCTGCTGTTTATAGTAGAATCAATCTGTTCTTTGATAAAGGCCTCTTCAATGACACAGAAGAGCATCTTTTATACATAATAATATACACATTTGTGCCTGTATATAAAATATATATTATATAGAAGGAAATTCTCCTCAAATTGTCTCTGCTTTTTAAAGGCATTCTATTTTTCACATTTTAAACTTTGAATTTTCAGTGCATGTACAATAATGAGATTAAAGCACTGGGTCATTGAGGTTGGTTGTTTAAACACTTGTTGAAATAGTTACTGGCCTAAATGGCCAACTCAAATTCATTGCTCCTAGTCTTTTCCATTTGTGTTTCCACTTTGACATTTGGCAGCTCAAAAGGAGGAATGTTGAGAATCTTGGCAAACAAACTTTTGTTATCTTTTATTAATCAACTTTAGAACATTTATATGACTTTTTTTTAACAGCTTAGATGAACCTTCAGGAGCACATTTGGACTGTAATCAAATTGAGTCTATGCAGGTGAAGAATGCACTATTACTTTAGTTGAAATTTCATGAGGTCTTCCAGTACAGAGTTATTTCTTATATGGTTTTTGATATTGACACCAAATGGAGTGGCTTATTGGCCTCTTAATATCTTAATTGTTTAATATGGAATAGAGAAGCAATACATTTAAAATCCTTTGTACCAACTGTGAACACTTCCCAGTTTAACTGGTGACTGGAGCACCAGAGAATAATGTGCAGGCAGGTCAGGCTGCATCTGTGTGATGTGCCTAATCTCTGTGATGAGCATTAATGAGAGAAGAGTGGGTAAAAAGGAGAGCTCTTCGAGAGAGAACTGTCTTACACTTGAGTTAAGAGAGAAGCAATTAGACTACCTATTTACCTTTCAAGTTCAGTTTCCACATGTAATTTGAACATGGAATTTCATTGAAAGTGGTTTAATTTTTTATGTATGTTTGATATATAATATGTGTCAGGTGAATACTTTCAGAATCACTTCCACCAAGGCACAATTTTTCTAAAATAGGTACTGAGCAGATTTATAATTATTTTTCAGTAAACATTAGCTAATTTTGATTATAAGAATGTTGTAAAACTCTGTTTTATTTATCTGCTTATAACAATGATAGGCTTTTCTAAATGAAATTTTTTCACCATGATGCATTAAAATTAGAACAGATAGTTGTTTCTGAACACTGAAATTTTCATTTTTTCTTACTTCTCTATTATTGCAATCTGAAAATCCAGATTGTGGAAAAAGGCACCAAAAATATGATTTCGGGTTTTGTGAATTATTGTCAGAATTAAGTACATTATTACATCAACATTTTTTAAAAGTACATTGCATTGATCTGCACGATTCCAAGTATATTTCTTGTTTTTTTTTCCTTTAGATATTTGTATTTGAATGTGTCGAACTATTAGAAGTTTTTTAACAAAGTACTTCGTGAAGGAGTTTATATGGACTGCCATTGTCCTCACTGTCTTCATTCTGTCCAGAGTCTACCACTATGCAAACAATAAAATTTAGTGTATCAAGTGCCATTAAAAAATAAAACCAGTATTTCCAAAGCAGACATGTTAAAGGAATTGAAAGTTATTGAGATAAACTGTGATGCTTCAATATGGCTTTGCAATCTTTACCTTCTCATGATGTAAAGGGCCAACATCCTTGACCACTTCGACTGACCACATTATTCTACCAACAGAATCACAGATCCCTTTACTGTTACCATGGGCTTTTAGCACAGGTGTACCACAGGAAAGTCAAATAATCATATCGTTCAGAAAACTCCATGTTTCTGAGTGGTACACTATTTAACACAGAAGCACCCCATTTCCATTACAAATTCCACAACCCTCAAGGGCACTTGGCATCTTCTGACATTTACTATGACATCTGCTCCAGAGGGTATTGCTCCATTTGCCCTTGTGTCAAAATTTATATAAGTTCTACATATGAGCTGAGAAATTTGAAATAATCTGTGACAAAATAAGTATGGCTTATCAAAAGGTGTCTCCCCCTCCTCCACCTATAACAGATAGCAACTTGCAAGGTGACAGAAAGCTGCAACATGGACTCGTTCTGCATAATCATGGAAAGGAAATTACTCAGAGCAGCCTGGCCTCCAGATCCCTGCTGTCTAGAATAATTCTTCTATTTCCATCTGAAGTCATTCTCAATATATGCGAAGTTTCACTTTCAATTAGGAATGATCAAGGGAACAAGAAAGCGGCTTCTAGCACACCCTCCTCTACTAAATCCTAATAGGGGAGGCTAAAATGGGGCCTTCTGCTGCCAAAACATCAGAACTCAGGTGCAAAGATAGGTTTTGATTAGAGGAAGAAGAAGGACTTTGCAATTTATGTTACAAGAGAAATGGAGCAGAGAGTCTGGCCAGAGACTGCCCATGAAGATTTGAGTCAGGAGCAGGTAAACATGCTGGGCAAGCAGGGAAGTCATTGCTTCCCTTCTTTATTTTTTGTATAACCAGACTTCTTTTTGTTTGTTCATTCATTCATTCCACCAATTCCACCAATGTTTATTCTTTTAACTTAAAAAAAAATCATGTAAATGCATAGGCATTAGAGCTGTTAAATGTCACTGAGTAATTTATAACAAATGTTTTACCATGGCCAAAGAATTTTTTATTTTTAAATTTGATAACATCCACATTATTTTTTCTTATCTAAATCATGTTAAGTCAAACTAAAATTTGGCCTAAAAAAAGCCTTCGTACTCACATTCTTAAGTTCTTATGTATAAACCACAACCAACCTTAGTACATAAACAAATTAAAAACCTAACGTAAAAGTATGCTTCTGCAGCAATAGCTAAGTCTAAGCCAATCACAGCAGCCATACTTCAACCATGCAGAGGTGGCCAACTGTTCAAACTATGATAAGGCAAACACCAAGCTGTAACCAAGCCAGCTGTTTCTGTATCTTCTGTCTTCTGTATGTCACCTTCCTTTTTCTGTCTATGTATCTTACCCAACCATGTGGCAGACCGAGATTCTCTCCAAATCTTCTCTAATTCTGGGGGCTACCCAATTCACAAATTATTTTTCTCACTCTATTAAACTTTGTTAAATTTAATTTTTCTAAAGTTTTCCTTTTAAGAATCATCTATCATGTTTCTTAACCTTTAATGTGCATACACATCACATGGAGATGGTAGTTAGATGCAGATTCTGATTCAATAGGTTTTGGGGCAATGTGGAGGAGCTGAGTTTTTATACTTCTAATGGGCTCGCAGATCTATTGTTGCTATCTATAGATTATACTATGAGTAGCAAGTAGCTATATTATCTTTTCATCCTATTTTACAATTCTTTAGTCTAGTAGTACTATAATCTCAAGACACACACTTCATTGTTACTTTTTTTTTTTTTTTTGGTGGCCAGCCAGTTCAGGGATCTGAATTCTTCTTGACCTTGGTGTTATAACATCATCCTGTAACCAACTGAGCTAACCTGGCAGACCCCTTACTGTAATTTTTGAAAAGGCTTATCTTTTACTTCACATATTCTAATAGTCCCCAAACTTACTATATTCTTGCTTCTAAAGACCTTAGATGTCCGTCTTTTCCTTAACACTATACTCTCCTACTCTAATTCTCATTACTTTATATAACAAATATTTATTGATCAGATACTATGTCTCAGGCACTGAAACCATATCAGACAATAGTTCTTTTATACCAGATTTCAGTCTTGCCTCTCTAATTTCTGCTGTCTACTTGTAATTTCTTTCTTTTACTTACTTTTATCTAACATTATTTCCTCCTTGGCTTCACAATCCCTTCTTCATCCATGTGCCCTTCACCACTCTATTACAGACTTAAAAGTATAATAATCGGGGTTGAAGACTACTCTTTATAATCAAGCATACATTATGGCTAATGGTCAATATTAACTAGAGACAAGTTCTTTGGTTTTACCTACTCTAATGAATCTGAAAAGTTTTAAGGCTGTCTTAAGATATAACTAAGAGGGAATCTGGAGCATATTGGACTTTGCGGACCTTGATTGGAGGGTAGAAACAGGACCAATATGCAGGGAGAGAGGATTAAAAAAAAAGTTCTACGAGAGTAGTTAAGAGGAGGCAGGGAGAGAAGAAAAAGAAGGTTTTTCTGAATTCCCACTAAAAGCAGACTCCATCAAAAAAGAACTTACAGCTAACTTGATAAGATAAATCAAGAAAATAATATTTATAACCTTCTGAACTAAATGTGTTTGTAATATGCAATTTTGAAGAGCCCTTACTAGAAAATAATGACGAATCTAATTCATAATGATGATGTAATACGAAAATAATGAAAATGTTTTAGATAAGTACACATAGCCCTAGATTTAAGGAGATATGTTTTCTGATATAGTTACAAAGAGAAAGCGTCCAAGGCTCCATCCTATTTGAAGTTCCTGTTCCCATTATTCATTCTGTTAAATAAAATTTATTTTATCTACACACAAATTTCCAGAATCTCTTCCAGAAAACAGAAGAGGAGGAAACACTTTCCAACTCATTTTATGAGGGCGATATTACCATCATAGATAAACTAGACAAAGATAGTAAAAAAGAAAAAAAAATACAGACCAATATAACCTATGAACTCAGATTAAAATATCCTGTGCAAAATATTAACATATCAAATAAAAATGTATAAAATATTATAAACCCTAACCAAATGAGATTTATTTCAGGTAGGCAAGTGTGGTTCAACATCTGAAAACCATCAATGCAATCCACCAAATTAATACGCTGAAAAATAATAGTTTTATGGCCATTTCAATTGACATAAAAACATTTGGCAAAATCCAACACCCATTCATGATGTTAAAAAATAAAAGTCTAAACAAGTTAATAAAAGAATAGTACACCTTAACTTAAAGATTATCTACAAAAACCCTGCAGATTCTTAAGGATGAAAGACTATGATTGGAAAGATAAGAACATTCACAGTCACCGCTCTTTTTTAATAGACTGAGAAGTTTAGGTCACTGCAATAAGGCAAGAAAAATAATTAAAAGGCACACAAATTAGAAGAAAATAAACTAGCCCCTATTTGGAAATGATGTGATAGTCAATATAAAAAATCGCAATGACTCAATCAAACAAACAAGCAAACAAAAATACTATCTCAGAAGTAAGAAATGAATTAAGCAAATTAGGAGGATGTAAGGTCAACACACAAAATCAATTTCTATAAAATCAACATATAAAAATAATGTACATTTTAACACAAAACCTTAACACTAAAAATAAATACATAGAAACCAAAATTTTAAAAAATACCATTTAGCATCACTCCAATAGATATGAAATCTTTAAGTATAAACTTAGCAAGACATATATAACATCTATATGCTGAAAATTATAATTAAGTGGACAGACTTACCATGTTCATCTGTTGAGAGACTCAACATAGTAAAGACATAATTCTCCCTAAATTAATCTAATGCTTGAAAGCTATTCCTAAAAAATTCCCAGCAAGGTTTTTAGTGATATAAACAAGCTTATTCCAAAATTTATATGGAAAGCCACAAGACCTAGAATGGCTAAACATACTTTTGTGAAAGAAGAATAAAGTAGAAGGAAGCATGCTACCATATTTTAACCCCAAATATGTTGCTATCATAATAAAAGTCATGGGCTATTAGCAAAGGGATAGAGATAGATCAATGAAACAGAAAACAGAACCATATATAGACCTGCACAAATATTTCCCATTGGCTTTTAACAAAAATGCAAAAGTAATTAGTGAATGAAGAGTAGCTTTTTCAACATATGTTGCTTGAGTAATTGTATATCCAAAGGCCAAAATTAATTAATTAATAGATAAACCACAAAAACTGGATCATGGACTTAACCATAAAATTTAAAACTATAAAACTTTCATCAAAACACATAGAAGAAATTTGTCAGAATCTACAGCTAAGCAAAAGTTCTTAGACTTGACCCCCAAATTCATAAACCATAAAAGGAAAATCGATTAACTTGGTTTCATCAAAGTGAAAAGCTTTCACTCTGTGAAGCCTCCTGTGAAGAAGATAAAAAGACAGGCTATGAACTGAGAGAAATTATTTTCAAACTCCATATCCAACAAAGGACCAGTATGTAGAATATGTAAAAAAGTAGAAATACTCAGCAGTTAAAACAAATATATAAAAAATATAATAAAAAATATATAAATATATACATAGTCAACAGTTTAAGTATCTATATTTTACATTTTAATATAGGAAAAGAGCACAGATAGACATTTCATCAAAGAGAATATACAGATAGTGCTAGTGTGATGGTTAATTTCATGTGTTAACTTGACAAGGCTAAGAGTTGCCTAGATAGCTGGCAAAACATTACTTCTAGGTGTGTCTGTGAGGGTGTTTCAGGAAAAAGATTAGCATTTGATACAGTAGACTGAGTAAAGAAGATCTATCCTCACCAATGTAAATAGGCATCATGGAATCCATTTAAGACCCAAATGGGGGAAAAGAAAAAGCAGAGGAAGGGTGAATTCTCTCTCTCTCTCTCTCTCTCTCTCTCTCTCTCTCTCTCTCTCTCTCTCTCTCTCTCCCCCCTGAGCTCCAACATTCATCTTCTGTCCTCAGACATCTGTGTTTCTGGCTCTGGGACCTTCTGACTCTGGGACTTATACCACCACAACTTCCCACTGCTTTCTCAGGCCTTCTGAATCAGGCAGAATTATATCACAGGCTTTCCTGTTTCTGCAGTTTGCAGACAGCATATCATGGGACTTCTCAGTCTCTATAATTGACTCAAATACTGTGTGTGTGTGTGTGTGTGTGTGTGTGTGTGTGTGTGTGTGTGTGTGTGTGTGTGTGTGTGTGTGTGTGTGTGTGTATATATGTCTCCTATTGGTTCCTTCTCTGGAGAACCCTAACTAATACGGATAGCAAATAAACACATGAAAAGTTGTTTAATGTCATTAGCCATTGTGGGAATGCAAATTATAACCACAATAAAATATAAGTACATACTTATCTAAATGACTTAAAAAAATAGTGATGATACCAAATGCTGGCAATTATGCAGAGAAACTGGATCATTCAAACATTGCTAGTGAAAATGTAAAATGGTACATACATTCTGGAAAATATTTTGATAGTTTCTTATAAAACTAAACAGGCAACTGCTACGCAACTTGCATGCACTCTTGGGCATTTTTTCCTGAAACATGAAAACTTATTTTCACAGAAAAGTCATTTGTACATAAATGGCTAAACAGCCTTATTCATAATTCCCCAAACTGGAAGCAACCTGATTGTCTTTCAACAGGTGAATGGTTAACAAACTGCAGTAATCCATACCATGGGATACTACTCAGCAATAAAAAGTAATGCACTATTGATACATGCAACAGTTTGGATGAATTTCTAAGATATTATTCTGAGTGAGAAAGCCAATCCCAAATGGTCACAGACTGTATGATTCCATTTGTACAACATTCTCGATATAACGAACTTTACAAACAGAGAACAGATTAGTGGTTGCTAGTGGTAAGAAAACTAAAGAGAGGGGAAGGAAGCAGATGTGGCTATAAAAGAGATCTTTTAGTAGAATTGTTCCATATGTTGATTGTACCAATGTCAATACATGGGTTGTGATATGGTATCATGGTTTTGCTAGATGTTACCTTTGGAGAAAGCTGAGCACAAAGTATGCATGATCTCTCTGTATTATTTTTCACAATTGGATGAGAATCTACAGTTATCTCAAAATAAAATATTTAATTTAAAAATTGTCATTGATTTTTCAATTAATTATTTTATGGCAAAGATAAAGACCATTTTTAATAGTGATATATCTGAGTGAAACCACTTTGCCCAACATTGTGATATGTATGTATATTTCCTTCAAGATTATTACCAACACATGCATTTATTTAGTGTGAGAACACAAATGTTTGTAAGATGTGCCTTTTAAATAGTTCTTAGGAGTAAAAAAAAAAAAAAAACCCAACAAAGTAGTATCTACAGGTGATCTCAAGACAGAATAGTCAAGACTAAACAATTAACTCTACAATAATTAAGAACTGTTTACAAACGCCAACTACCCCTCTCTTTACACCTCCATAAACAGGCAATAGCAAACTACCTGAATGTGTGCTGTTATCTTTCTGTTTCTTTTCTGAGTTAGTACTTTCTAGTTGTAGGTTTTCCCCTAACATTAAATCAATCATGCCACCTGTGCTCCACACCTTACTGAATTTTCAGTGTGTCCAAATGAATTTCACTTTTCAGCATCTCATCCTTGCTTTAAATCTAAGTTTTGGAGGTCAGATGTGTAGATTTTTATCATTGACAGATAATTCTAAGCCTTTTTGCTCTACTGTGTCACTAAAGTTATGCCTAAAAATCAAACTTCAGAGGAAACTATTAATTTTCCCCATGACACAGTAAGATGAATGAAACTTAAACAACACAAAAGAGGCATTCTTTCATCAATTCAAGAAGAGACAAATACTGAAACCCATTTAATAGATATGAATCCAACAGTTATGATGCTAGCATCACCAGAATTGTTGAAGAACGGGGAATATTCCATCTTCTTTATTTTCACTATCCCTAAAAAATCTAAAATTAAATGATGCTTATTTTAACAGATGTCATCCAGTCAAGTAATTCTAAAAAATCAATTGCATTAAATAGCTCATTTAAATTGTCTTATTTTAGTAGTTTACAAAATGCTAAAAGCTAATAAGATATTGCATTAGTTTAAAAGCTAATAAGATATTGCAAGAAAAGTGAAAAAAAAATCTTTAACAAACTTTTCAAACTGATTTTATTAAGATTTTTGCTGCCAGTATTTTGTTTTACGTCTCAGAGGACTCCCTTTGGAAATCTGCCTCCTGTGAAGCTCCCTTTGGAAAACTTTTATAGAGTAAGCATTTTTTTTTTTTTCTTTTTACACTAAGAAAGAACTCTGAAAAGCATTATTCAGCTCAGAAATTTTGTATGTATGTATAAGGGAGTGGCATATATGTGTGTTATGTGTGTGTTCCCACCTCATCAAAAACAGTTATTTATGAGATTTCTTTTCCTTACCACCCATACGTCTTCAGCAAGTCCTAACAACTCTGCCTTGCAAGTAAATCAGAAATCCAGAGACATCTCGTATTTCCTCCAACACCACGCTGCTCCAAGCCACTATTATGAACTGGAGTTTTTCAAAAGCTACCTAACTTATATCTTTGCTTCTGTGTTTTCCACATCCCTACAAGACTGCTAGAACAGAAAAGAAGAACCATGTGATTCTTCTGTTTAAAATGTTCTAATGGTTTCCAGTCACATTTACAGTGAAATTCATTCTCTACTCCATGGGCAACAAGATCCTACCTGACCTGAACCCACTCTCTCTCTACTCTCACCTCCTACCCCTCTCCCTCACATTGACTGTGCCAACTGACTGTTGTGGCATTACTCAAACATCTCAAGTTTGTTCCCATCTCATATATATTACCTACTCCTCCCTCTGCATAGAACATTCTTCCTTCAATGTTGACATGGTTAGTTAAAAATATTCCCTCCTCAGGAAGATATTAAATTATATGCTAGACATTAAGATACTTTTTAAAATGTTACCACTTTTCTATTCACTTTCTTTAAAAAAAAATTAGCATTAGTTTTAATTAATTTAATTTTTAAAATTTCATTTTCTTTCAATTGAAAATAATAATTGTATATATTGATGGGGTACAATGTGATGTTTCCTTACACTTACATTGTGAAATGATCAAATCAGGCTAACTTAGATATATCCATTACCTCAAATATTTATCATTTCTTTGTGTTGAGAACATTTGAAATCCTCTTTTAGCTGTTTTGAAATAGAAGATATAACAACCACAATTATTTGAAGTTGATACAACAAACAAACAGAAAGGACATTGTTGGGGGGGAGGGGGGGAGGGAGAAGGGAGGGAGGTTTTGGTGATGGGGAGCAATAATCAGCTACAATGTATATCGACAAAATAAAATTTAAAAAATAAATAAATAAATAAATAAATAAATAAATAAATAAATAAATAAAGAAATATGCAATACATTATCATTAACTACAGTCACTGTCGTGTGTAATAGATCACTAGAGGTTATTCCTCCTGTCTAACTGAAGCTTTGTACCCTGTCACCACCATCTCCCCTTATTCCATCCACCCCGCTCCCCTGCCCAGCCTCTGGGAACTACCACTCTACTCTCTACTTCTGGGAGTTCAGCTTCTTTAGATTCCACATACAAGTGTGCCTGATTTATTTCACTTAGCATAATGTCCTCTAGGTTCATCCACATTGCCCAAAATGACAGAATTTCCTCCTTTCTCAAGGCTGAGTAGTGTTTTATTGTGTACATATGTTACATTTTTAATCCATTTGTTCCTCGATGGGCACTTTGGTTGTTTCCCTATCTTGGCTGTTGCCAGTAATACTGCTGTGAACATAGGAATGCAGACATCCTTTAGACATACTGATTTCATTTTCTTTTGATATATATGCAGTAGTGAGATTGCTGGATCATATGATAATTCTATTAGCGGCTCTACTAATTTACATTCCCATCAACAGGGTAAAAGTGTTCGTTCCCTTTTCTCCACATCATCTCCAATACTCTTTACCTTGCAATTTTTTGATAATAGTCAACCTAACAAGTTTTAGGTGACATCTCATTGTGATATTTAATTTTCATTTCTCTGATAACTAGAGATGTTCAACATTTTTTCATTTATGTGTTGGCCACTGTATGTCTTCTTTTGAGAAATGTCTACTCACGTCTTTTGCCCATTTTTTAATTGGGTTATTTGTTTTCTTGTTATTGAGTAGTTTATGTTTCTAGTATATTTGGGATGTTAGCCCTTTATTTGATGTTTGCTTTTCAAGTATTTTCTCCCAGTCTGTGAGTTGTCTCTTGATTCTGTTAACTATTTTCTGTGCTGTACAATTTTTTTTTTTTTTTTTTTTTTTTAGTTTAATGCAGTCATCAAATTTGTCTACTTTTTCTTGTGTTGCCTCTGTGTTTGGGGTCTTATTAAATAAGTTACTGCCCAGATCAATGTCATTTTTCCCTATGACCTTTTTTAGTAGTTTTACAGTTTCAAGTTCTATGTTTAAGTCTTTAGTTTGTTTTGAGTTGATTCTTATATAAGAGGTGAGAGAGGTGAGATAAGGGTCCATTTTCACTTTGTTGCACGGGGATATCTGGGTTTTCCAACACCATTTATTGAAGAGACTGTCCTTTTCTTATTGTGTGTTCCTGGCCCCTTTGTAGAAAATCAATTGCTCATAAACATGTGGGTTTATTTCTGAGCTTTCCATCTTATTTCATTGTTCGAATTGTCTGTTTTTAAGCCAGTACCATTCTATTTTAATTACTATACCTTTGTAAAATATTTTGAAATCCAGTATTATGCCTTCAGCTTTGTTTTATTATTTGTTTGTTTGTTTTTTGTTCAAGACTGCTTTGGTCTTTTGTGGTTAGCAACAAACTTCAGAATTGTTTTTTTTCTATTTCTGTGAAAAATAACATGAAAATTTTTATGATTGCATTGGATATGTAAATTGTCTTAGCTGGTATAGACATTTTAACAATGTAATTTCTTCCAAGCCATGAACATGACATATCTTTCCATTTATTTGGGTCATCTTTAATTTCATTCATCAGTGTTTCACAGTTGTTAGTATAGAGATCTCTTACCTCCTTGGTTAAATTTACTTCTAAGTATTTTATTTTATTTTATTTTAGTTAACTATTGTAAATGGGATTGTTTTCTTGATTTTTTTTCAGATAATATTTTATTAGTGTATAGAAACACTACTATTTTTTGTAAATTGATTTTGTATCCTGTACCTTTACTGAATTCCTCTACAAGTTCTAAGAGTTTTTTGGTAGAATTTTTAGAATTTTCTATACATAAGATCATGTTGTTAGCAAACAGACAATTTCATTTCTTCCTTTCCTATTTGGATGCTTGTTATTTCTTTTTATTGCCAAATTTCTCTGCCTAGGACTTCCAATACTATGTCAAACAGAAGTGGTGAGAATAGGCATCCTGTTCTTGTTCCTGATCTTAGACAAAAGGCTTCAATTATTCACCATTGAGTAAGATGTTGTCTGTGAGCTTGTCATATACGGCCTTTATTGTGCTGAGTAACATTCCTTCCTTATCTAATACACTGAGTTTCTGTCATGAAAGGATGTTGTATTCTGTCAAGTGCTATATAAGCATCTGTTGATATGATGGTTTTTTTTCCTTCATTATGTTAATATAGTGAATCACATTTATTTATTTTCATATGTTGAACTATCCTGGCATCCAGGGATAAATCCCACTTGATTGTGGTAAATGGTCATTTTAAGGTTCTGTTGAAGACAGTTTGCTAGTATTTTGTTGAGAATTTTTGCATCTATGTTCATCATGGATATTGCGTGTAATTTTCTTTTCTTGTAGTGTCTTTATCAGCTTTGATATCAAGGTAATGCTAATCTCATAAAGTGAGTTTGGAGGTATTCCCTCCTCTTTAATTTTTTGAAAGAGTTTTAGTAGGACTGGTATTAGTTCTTTAAATGTTTGGTAGAATTCAGTTGTGAAGCTCTCTGGTCTTCAACTTTTCTTTGATGAAAAACTTTTTATTACTGATTCAATCTTACACATTATGGTCTGTTCAGATTTCCTGTTTCTTCATCATTTAGTACTGGTAGGTATGTTTCTAAGAGTTTACCCATTTCTTCTACTTTGTCCAGATTTTTGGCATATGGTTGTTCATATTAGTCTCCTATGATGTTTTGTATTTTTCTGTTCTCAGTTGTAATGCCTCCTCTTTCATTTCTGTTTTTATTTATTTGAGTCTTCTCTTTTTTTTTTTCCTTAGTCTAGCTGAGAATTTTTCAATTTTATCTTTTCAAAAAACAACTCTTAGTTTTGATTTTTCTATCTTTTTTTTTTTTAGTTTCTATTTTATTATTTTTGCTCTAATTGCTATTATTTCCTTCCTTCTATTGACTGTGAATTAGTTTGTTCTTTTTTTCTAGTTCCTTGATGTATAATGTTAGGGTATTTATCTGATATCTTTTTTGATGTAGGCATTTATTGCTGTAAACTTCCTTCTTAGTGCAGCTTTTCTGCATCCTGTAACTTTTGGTATGTTGTGTTTCCATTTTCATTTGTCTCAAGATATTTTTTAATTTTCCTTTTAATTTTTTCTTTAGCCCAATTGTTCAGGAGCACATTTCCACATATTTCTTAATTTTCCACAATTCCTCCTGTTATTGATTTCTAGTTTCATACTATTGTGGTCAAAAAATATACTTGATACAATCAATTTCAATTTCCTTAAACTTGTTAAGGCTTATTTTATAGCCATGATGTAGTTTGGATATGTTTGTCCCCCCAAAAGATCATGTTGAAATCTATCCCCAATGTGGCAGTTTGGGGAGGTGTTTGGGTCATGGGGGCAGATTTCTCATGAATAGATTAATGCCCTCCCTGGGTAGGAGGAATGAGTAACTTCTTGCTCTATTAGTTACCATGAGAGTTGGTTGTTTAAAGGACCCTGGCACCTTCTCTCCCTCCCTCTCTCTCTTGCTTACTCTTTCCATGTGATCTCACATCCGCCAGCTACTTGCCACTTTCTGTCAGGAGTAGAAGCAGTCCAAGGCCCATGCCAGATGTAGCTGTACCCAAACTGTAAGCCAAATAAGGCTCTTTTCTTTATAAATTACCCAGTCTTAGGTATTTGTTGCAGCAACACAAAAATTGACTAATATACCTAATATATGATCTAACCTAGAGATTGTTACATGTTCTATTAGGAAGAATGCATATTCTGTTGCTGTGGCTGGAATGTTCTGTATTTGTCTGTTAGGTCCACTTAGTCTAAAGTGTAGTTCAAGTTCTATGTTTCCTTATTCATTTTCTGACTAGGTATTATCTATTATTGGAAGGGGAGTATTAAAATCTCCTACTATTATTTTTTTGCAGTCTATATCCCTTCAGATCTCTTAAAGTTCACTTTATATATTTAAGTGTGCCAATGTTGGTTACACATCTAGTCACTTTCTTTTCTACTACCTGTAGTTATTTTCATCAGAACAGTTGTAAATATTTAATATTATACTTGTTGACTTTTTACCTACTTTCTTATTGTCTTCATTCAAGAGTCTGAAAGCCCAGAATAATGTGAATCTTGCTTTTGTTGCTTACCACTACATGCTGGAACTGAGCATAGTGCCTAGTATACATGAGATGTTCAGTAAATGCTTCTAAATGAGTTCATGAATTATAATAGTAATGATAGAGAAGAGATCAATGATGCTTTTCATAGGAAGTGATCTTTGAGTTATTCAGCTGAAGAGAAGAGATGGGATTGGCACAGTGACTGAATTTAGATGAGCTTTAGTCCGGTGACCTCTGGTAATAATTTAACTTGTCCGAATCTGAGTTCCTTCAGCAATAAAAATAAAATATTATACCTATCTTGCAAGGTTAGACTATTGAGAGAAAATTACTTGAAATACTAGTTATCCAATCGATTTTAACTGTAAAAGTTAATGCTGTTTTAGCCCTGAAATAAAAAAGTGATGGGTCCAGCAAGGATTCCAATGTGATGTTGATGGGATGAGACACACAGTAGATTTTACATTTCAGAGGAATGAAGAAAGGAAAAAATCCTTGGATAGAAACAGAATTGATACACCTATTTAATAGGTCCTGGATAAAAATTTCAGCTACTCCCTGGTGACAAAGGTTTGGAGTTAATAATATAACTTCACACTGAGATATCAGATTGTTATAGATAGGTGTATGTATATTTGATAGTATTTTCCCATTTAGTAAATTACACGCATTTGTTCAGGAATTATCAAATAGTCATTTTCATGCATATCCACTTTTATTTTTCTCAGGGTTTACTAAAGAAAAGTCCCCGAAGCTCTGTAGACTCAAAGGATTGATTGTAGTTCATAAATGACCAATCTAATTTTCACAGAATCATGCCTGAAAGCCATCTACATCTGATTTGGTGTATCTTGTGTCACATATCACTTCAGTCAATCTGGAGTATGTCATTTCTGTACTCATTTATTTTATTTTCTTTCCTTGAGGTGCTCTGTACTTGGAGATGAAAGCCAAGAAATTGCTAGAATTCCAGACCAATAATTTTCTCCCGTTAAGTTATGCTAAAATCTCAAGTAAAATAATACTCTAAGCAAGGAAATTATTTTAACTGCTGTCCAAACTGGAGTAGTAGAAGAAGATATTTAACATTAAAATGATATTAATATGAAAAATTTGTTTTCTTCTGTACCTGGTGCTATGGTTTTATATAAATTATCTTATTTAATCCTCACAAAAATCCTCATGCATTGAGTGCTGTTATTATGCTCATTTTGACTGATCAAAAAACTTATAAATGTCATGTAACTTGCTCATGCTCATCATAGACAGAGCCCAGAGTCAGGATTTGAACTGAGAGTTCACAGACTTTAAAGTTTGATCTTACTTTGACCTATAACTAATTTAGCTACTGCCAAGTTAACTGTTAGAATTCCTGAGTTTATGGTTTATAATCTTTGCTACTAAGCCTGCTCTGTCTACTTCTAGAACCATGTTTTAGTGGGAGGGAAAGGAGAAACAAGTGAATAAAATGCAAACAACTGGATCACATAATAAGTGAACATGAACAGTGTTCTCACTTCACTCAAACAACTAGCAGTATGTCAATAAATCAGGTAGTTTATTTAAAATTAGTTAACATACTTTCACGTTGTTTGATAAGGGTTTTTTTTCATGTTTGACACTCACAGTAATTTACCCAGTTCTTCTCCCAAAAAAGGTGGTTGAGATACTCACTCAGACATTTGTTGTAAAGGGGTAAAAGGAAGTCATACCATCACAGGCCTCTAGGTGAAAAGGAGACAGAATTAAGTGGCATTAGTTCTAGGAAAAGAAGAGAGGAGAAAGTCCTGCTTTGGAACAGGCAGCAACATAAGAGGGGATTTGCTTCAGGAAAAAAAAAAAATTCATAATCTTGACTTGCAATTCTTTTTAAAATTTGAGATGAAAATATAGCTTCTGCTAGACTATTTCTAGAAACTGGAAACTCCATTGTTAAGTAGGTCTAATTATTTAAAAACCATGTCTCATTCTGAAGTTAGTCTGCTGATCTGTAAACTTTACTTATGGACCCAACATCTGCATTTTAGAAATTCACCAAATGAATTCATTGCCTCTTTGACATGGCAGTCCACCACACAAATGAAAATAGCTCTCTTTTCTTATTCATCTATAAAGGCCCTTTTCTGTAGTAGAGCTCTTCCAAATTTAAGAAGAATCAAGTCATTTGGAGTTCTATTTCACCACTTGTTAACAGGGCCTTGTTTAAAATCAGCTGAAAATGAGCCATGAGTACAAAAAATGGATCAAAGTATACTAAGTAGGCAGTAAGAAAGAGTTGCAACTTTCTTTACTTACTTGTTTCTCATTGTTTTTTTTTATTATTTATTTGTGGTTTTTAAAGTGAATTAAATTCAAATTCTGTTACAATGAATACCTTTTTTATCAATGGACTCTGGCGTGGTATTTTCACATTTCTCCTCAATTCCTTAATTCTGCCACCCAAATTATAAACACAGGGACAGCTATGCAAATACAAAAGCAGTAATAAGTCACCTACTGAAATAATAAAGAGGAAAGTCACAGGAGAAAAAACAACTGCCGTTTAAGAAGTCTGTTGTTTATTCCAATTACTTCCCCAAAAGGTAACCTTTCTAAGTTTATCCTAAACCTCAGTTGGATATCATGCGTGTTCTTCTTCCACATTCTCTTCCTCCAACCCTGTTTTAAATCCTCAAGTGACTTTTAGAATAAGGTCAAAATCCTTAAAACTAATTGTCAGCTTCCAGGGGGACTTCAAGATTCTATACAGTCCGACCTCTGCAGTTTGCACAGCTTGATTTCATACAACACTCTCCTTAGCTCACTGCAATACCACCCGTATTAATGTTTCTGTTGCTTATAATAAAATACCTGGAACTGGATATTTTATAAGAAAAATGAAATTTATTGCTTACAGTTTCTGAGGCTGGGAAATCCAAAGTCCAGAACACATCTAGTCAGGGTCTTCCTTGGTGGTGGCTTCAGTGACACAGAGTATCACATTATGAGACAGCAGAAGCAGAGAGGGAGAACTCTTCGAGTGTTCTCCTTTTAAAGCCTTCAGAACCAAGACCAAGACCACCATTACATCATCAGATGAATTAATCCATTCACTGTGGCAAGATCTTCACAATCTAATCATCTCTTCAAAGCCTCAGCTTTCAACTACCATAATAGGATTTCCTAGCCTCTTAACACTGTCACAGTGGGGACCAAGCTTCTAATATATAAAACTTCTGGGGGACATAATTCAATCCCTATCACCATCACACTGTCCTTTTTTCAGACCTTTGGTTGTATTGCTTTTTCCCGCCACAGCAGGTGCCACAGCAGATTCAATATTTGAAACACTCATTCCTGGACCCTCAACCCTTTTGACCTAGAAGACACTTCCTCAATTCTTTAGATATTAATCAAATGACATTTCCTTTAGGAAGCCCTCTAGGATCATCCTTTCCTGCACAGCACATAAATATTAATTTGTGTGATTGATTTATATTTCTCTCTCCCACCAGACCTCAACTCCATTAAGACAGGGACATTATCTGGTTTCACTTGCCATTTATCCCCAGCATATAAACACTGCCTGACCCATTGTAGGTACCCAATAACTCTTTGTTGGAAAAACTAAAGAATAAATAAGGTGGGTATTATAAAACCTGTTCGCTGCTTCTACTGTAAATTGACCCTTCGTTATTCTGATAATTATAGTGACAGTGTATTGCCATGTTTTTCAAATGAAAGTAGGAAAAATCATGAGTAGTCAGCAATCATGAGTTAACATTCTATGAATGTATAATGTGACTGGTACAATTTTTAAAATATTTGCTAAATAGAAGCTTTGGTACTTTGCAATGTTTCCTCCTTTGGGGCAATTTGTTTATGTTATTTTAATGTTAACTAGTTCACTGAATCATGAGGAACTTTCTTGATATGTATACACACATCCATATATTTAATTAACATAAGCAGTCAAAAATAGGAATACTTGAATATAATATACCTCCAAATCAAATTCACTTTTTATTCTTCCTTATCCCTTCAGCCCTAGTTTGAAACAGCCAAATATGTGTGGAATCATGCACATGTGCAAAAGGAACGAGGAAATTAGTAAGGACCTACTTACTACGTGTTGGGTGCAGTTCAAATGGTCTTTGTAATATTCTCTATTTAATCCTCATAATAAACTTCTGATATAGAATAAGCACAGAAAGGAAAACTGAGCTATGGAGAAACTAAGGAACTTAATCCAAAACCCCACAGCTAATCTAGGAAGAGCTAAGTGCTTTAATACTTTCCCAATCCTAATCAAGCCCCTGCCTTGAAAACCCATCTTAAAATAAACTTTAAATTCTAAAAAAATCTGATCTTGTCTTTCTTACTCCATGACACTGGCAAAGTTCTGCTGAGGCCATATTTTCTCTTACGCTGAGGCCATATTTTCTCTTACCATGATAAGCAATAAATTCAGCTTTGTCTTATCAACAAGTTTGTTGGTGATATTTGAGAAGGTAGCAGTTGATAGCTACTATTACAGGTGAAGCTAGAGATGTTGAAATGATACACAATCATCACCTCAATGTATTTTGATGAAGCACTAAGGATATTCTTTCCTCTAGACAAAGAGCTTTCTAGAGCAATTTTATTTAGGCGTTTTTACTTCATAATTCCATATCTATGAATAATTTATTTTACTCTGATAATTCCCTGAAATCAGAGCAATCCTAAGGAGTGAACAGTTTAAAAGGGAAAGTAGCCAATTTTCATATAGAAACTTAGAACTTGTAGCACATAAAGCTTTATATGGACTCTTTTAGAAGGTAATTTACTATTCCTCTTGAATACTTGCTCTATGTGTTGTCTTACTCTGCATTCAAGAATACGTGTATGGTTCATGATTTAATCATTACTAAGTAGCCAGAGAAAAAGAAGCTTGGGGTAATAGTTTGGTCCTTTGTTAGGTTGACATTTTCCTTTTTGTAAATCTGAGACCTCCTGTTGATATTTTGAGATGCTTTAAACCAAAAATACCATTATCTTCAGTTTTCACATCCTCTGGTTCTTAATTAAGTGAACAGGTGCACATTCAGTTCTTTAATTTTTTCTTTTTTTTCTACATATTTGAACGTGTTCATAGACTCAGAAAATGAACATTCTGAAAAAAAAATCTTGATAGTATTACTTCATTTTTGTAATGCACACAAACTCCTTCGGTTATAGTCAAATGCTCTTTTAAAGCTCAGTTCTATATGAATTTGTGAATGAAGAGTAGAGTCATGTAAATCAGTACAAAATGATAAAACAATTTACAAAGTGCTAACATGGAGTTATGAGAGAATAGTAACACAGTAATAGAATTTAGAATTGTAAAGTCTAATTTGTCTTGGTACATGCACTTTTTACCTGTGTCAACTCCATGCCCTCTGTAGATGTTGTATTATGCCATCCACATAACCCTTTGGGAATAAAGGACTTATTTCCTAATTGCTGATAGTGCTACCACATGACTGTCTTCAGCTGTCACCCTCTTTGGGATCACTGCAGCTGAAGAAAACTGCCTTGCACAGCTTCCCACCTCCTTACAGGAACAGATTGCATAAAATGACTGATTGTGGAGGGGAGACACAGGCCCAATGCTCTTCAGATCTAACCTCTGAAGGGTCATACCAGATCCAGAACTCTCCTCCATTGCATGATGTATACTGAAGCCTTCACTGGGGCTGCCTTGCAACTCAACTTCTCCCTCTGTCAATCTTGCTTCTTTCTACTCCCTTCCACAGATACTGATCCCAAGCACACATCTTAATAAATACCATGAACACATATCTCCATGTCATCGTGCTGGAAAATTCAAACTGTGATCGCTTAATTTCCCTACCTGTAAAAGTGGACTAATACAATTACTTATTTTACAAGGTTTTGTTACTCTAATGAGAAAGCGAAAATATTTTTGAACAGGAAAATGTCATTCAAAATTAAAACTATGGCCATTTTTATAATTAGTTTTATCTAGTTGTTTACCCTAAACCAGCAGATATTATAAAGCCCTTAGTCAATTTAATAGAAATTCAAGTTATTTTAATGAAAAATGTACAGCCAACATCACATATGGATGATATTTCACATCAACATTTCTGTGCCTCTGTGAACACTCAAATATCCTTAGGGTATGTATAGTAGTACAGTATTTCCTCTATTAATGAGTTTGTTCTCAAAACACGGTGAGTATTTATTTTGCATCATTTTGCAGCACATAGTACATATCTTGCTATAGGCTATTTGACACAGTTTTAGCACGAAAGAATTAAAATCACAGTTTGAAGACACAGGTAGTGTGATCTTTAGGCAACTTTATCTCCTTTGATTTTTTTAATAAACTGTCTGGGATATAGGCCAAAACTCTTTAACTGGGTTTGGTTGTCGGCCCCTTAAGGCAATTCAGTCCTTTCAGCAATGTTAACCAGAGTCTCCTTCCTGATGCCTGCTGGGCTAGAGAGGATGCATGTCAGGGAAAGAACATAATTTTTGTGTGTATTCTCTTTGCTAAAATATTGAACTTTAAAAATACATATCTTAGATCTCCAAGTAAACCATGTAGAAGGTCATCCGGAGGTCTTATTATTTTGTATGCAATTGTACTCAAGTTATAAGCCTGTTCAAAGTACTATTTTTTTTTTTTTAAGTATGTGGCTCAGTCAATTTCAATATGTTGCTGTGGTAATTAAAGAATTAATATCAATTTGCTTCTGCTTAATAATAAAAAACTGGAAATGGACTGGGAAAAAAATATTCCCGATCTTCAGTTAACACAAAAACAAAGCCTGGCATTTAAAAACATATCCAAAATTGCTTTTTATAGAAAATAGGCCAAAAAATTCCAGACAACATCCCTCTTAGTTACCTGCTTTCAGACTAAAATCAGGCACACAAAGATAAAACTACAATTTGAACACGGAAAAAGTGAAAACATCTTCTCACATGTTGCATTTAGATGAGCATACAGGTCAAATGAATGCATTTTTACTGATACCAAGGTGATGTTTCTGAACCACTGTGGAAAGATTCTGTGTTGAGAGGTCCATTCCTCTCAGCAGTGAGCCCTCATTTTGAACCAGGTGAGCATCTTTATATCCATGGCACCTGCAGCAGCAACCAACACACCTGTACTACTCTGACTGGCCCACCACTCTACAGAAAATCTTTATGAAAAACATGTTAAAAAATAAAGTTCTCTACTGTGTTAAAGAATTCCACGGGGTCAAAATTAAACAATGTTGATTTGAGAGCAATATTAAGATTAAGCATTAGCTTAAAGTGTTAAACAATTTACAGTTGAGAAATAACCAATCTGTGGTCAATTGCTGCCTGTGGAAGATGTGATTATTTTTGCAGAAATATGAAAATAACAATATTATTATTTTTAATATAACAATATGCAATAGTATTCTACTATATAATGAGTAATACTTTATTATTATTAATATATGAAATGTAATTATAATGAGTATATTACTATTTTGACAAAAGGTTTTTAAGTTTACAAAGAGCTTTGAAATATTTCATCTCATTTCAGTTTGTTTACAATGAGATGAGCAGTGTCTATACAATTGAGCAGATAGGTGAATAGATATCACACTAAGAATAATTAAAGATGGGGAATATATTTTACGGCTTATCTAATTTCTCAGTAAGCCGGAAGTATCAAAATGAACTAGAAATGGTAGTCATGAGCTGACAGTTTGCAAAGCATGATCTGATTGGACAAGTCTTAACCTGATACAATAGGATAGAAGTGACTGTCAAGTCGATCGGGCACTTTCCCAAACAGGATAGTCAGGGATCACACAAGGAGTTTTGTTTCTGCAGCTGAAAGTGACAAGCTGCTTCTCAGATCTGAAATGCAGAGTTAAAGAGAATATTTAGCTCAATAAAGTGACAGATATTGGCAAAGTTGACATCAGGAGGAGCTTATGAGAGAATTTTACATTTTAAATAAATGCCTTTGGTGATGAATGGTGAAAGATGTAAGAGTGTACAAAATTAAACACATTCAATGAAAATTGCAGAAATCCATTTAAATCACTTTAATCAACTAATCAATTTAGATGGTAGACTTTGGGTGAGAATTTAGTAGGTATCTTTTCTTTCTGTAAGAAAAGCTGACACTTGAAGCTAGAATCAAACAAATGGAAAAATTGATTATATAGCAAGGTACAAAGTACAAGTGTTAAAAATAATAAAATTGGCGTGCTCCTCTGGTTCTCTCACTAGGCCTGTGACATTGGCCAACTCATATATAATATGTGTAAGCATTTATATATAAGCATGCTTATATATATAAGCATTGTTTCCTAATCTGTGAAATGCTGCTACAAGTTGAACATTCCTAACACAAAATTTAAAATCCAAAGTATTCCAAAATTTGAAACATTTTGGGTGCCAGCATTGCCCCATAAGCAGAAAATTCCACACATGAAAAATACAAAGAGCCTGCTGTTGTTTGTTGTTGCTGTTATTTAGCAGGTAATGCAGGGATTCTGGTGATGCTACGATGCTGTTTAATTACCCCAAACACATTATATTTTTATTAATAAAAAATAAACTGTATTAAACCTGTATTAACGGTATGTCATATTATTTACTGTTAAACTTATGTGTGAATAAGTATAAGAAAGTGACTTTATTGGTAGCATATAAATTAAGAGTCAGAAATGATGGTGATGCCAAACAATCACACATTGCCCACATGGGTGGCTAAAATAGTGACATCTCTGCTTTCTGAGGGCTCAATGTGCACAAACTTTGTTTCATGCCCCAAATTATTAAAAATCTTGTCTAAAATTACCTTCAGTCTATGTGTATAAGATGTATATAAAACAAATGAATTTTGTGTTTAGACTTGGGTCCCATCCCCAAGATATCTCATTATATATATGAAATTACTTGAAAATCAGAAAAAAATCTGAAATCCAAAACACTCCTGTCCCCCAGAATTTCAGATAAGGGATACTCAACATATAAAGTTACAGAACTCAGGGGAAATTATAACGCTTAAGTTTGAAGCATCAGTTAAATTTTAGTTCATTTATAAGCTGTCAACTACTCTTAACTATTTAAGTAATAAATTCATTTTGCTTTTCAATTAACTGCTCATGTAAAACCACTAGGAGACTGTAGGTTTTTCTTCCCTGCCAAACAAGTATCTTATCCCACTGGAGCAAAAGATTCCTCATACCCACTCTGTGACCCAGAAATGCTAATTCTATAATGCAGTGACTCAAGTAAAGATTAACCTAAATCACAATGGCATGCCTTAGGACTATTCTTCAAACCTTTATGGAGTCATCACTGATTTAAACTTATATGCATTTTCCTAGGGCCAAAGGTCCTAAAACTGTGCAAACTCAGTCTCAATGACATCATGCTTAAGTAGAATAAAATAATAATGCTAAAAAGTTAAAGAATATAACAGAAGTATTATTCAAGTTGGTATTTCTGTCAAATAAGTTAGAATGGACATAAAGAAAGAGGAACTTGATAAAATGTATGCACAAGAAAGCCACAGTAAACATTGTACTTCAAGGTAAACTTTTGAAAGTGTTCCCCTTAAAATCAATTAACAATATAAAGATACCTGTTATTATTATTTCTATTTGGCATCATACTGGAAGTCTGAGCTGGTACAATATAATGAGAAATAAGTAGCAAAAGATTTAAGGATCTTAAGGAAGAAACAAATTGTCATTATTTGCAAATCATACATTTTTATTAAAAACAATCTACGTGTACAGTTGATCAGTAGCTGGTTAAAACATTAATGCTTATAAATCAATGCTATTTCTTTATACTTTATATTTCTTTATACAAACAATTCAAATATATTTGCAAATAGAGATTCCACTTAAATCATAAGTAAAGTTTGTAGGACTATGTCTAACAAAAGTTTAATACTTCCTGTCAAAAAAAAATTATGGGAGGTCATTGTTTTTCACTTAGTTACTGTACTAGGCCCTTACAGACCAGACCAGACCAAAATGGAGCCCCTCATGTTAAATGTCACATCATCAAACTGAAACTTTAAGGAAACAGATAGATACCAAAACAGATCAGTTTCTCCTGAAAACAGGAGATTCCAGTCTACCTGAGTCAGCATGATTAGGAGCTCCTAAAAAACCTGATGTTATCCAATCAGCTTTTTTCCCCTATTGTTGTTTCCTTGTTCCCACCTTACAAAACCCACTGTCCTGCCATTGCTCAGCGAGAGTGCTCATTCTGTTCTGTAGAATGGAGGCTGCTTTGATTCATTTGTTGTTTGACATTCTTTTATAATGAAAAGTGTAAAACTTTATTTAGTAATTTTAAAAAAACTTCATTGACTGAAAAATATCATGTTCTTTTATGTATTTTACTAAATATTATAAAGATGTCAATTTTGACCAAATTGATCTATAAAATCAATGCAAGTCAAATCAAAATCCCAAACAGATTTTTTTTCAGGAAAAACACTTGACACATTCATATAAAATGTATATAAAAGAAAAAAAGCCCAAATAAAGTCAAAATATACTTGCCCTACCAGATATTAAGAATTGCACTAAAGCCATAATAATTATGACAATGTGGTGTTCAACACCGAGAAATATGAGAGAATAGAAATCAGCCTTTCTTCTGATGCACAATTTATGATAGAAAGACATTACAGGTTAGAGGCAGAGGATGGGCTATTTAACAGATGATGTTTTAAAATTATGTGTATGTATGTGTATATATACATATACACACAAGTATATATAAAATAAAACTGGATACATATGTCCCATCATACACAAAAATAAAAACATAAACTAAACACTTCATGCATATAAATTTAGTCAGAAATGATTTCACTGGCAATAGAGAAAAATATCTTTAAGACCATTGGGATAAGAAATTTCTTAAGTAGAGTTGACATCACAAATTGTAAAAAAAGATTAATTTGACTATATTAAAATTAAGAATATATGTGCATTGTAAAACACCATAAAGTGAATATAAAGACAAGCCACATGATTTCGGAGAAGATACTTGTATCTCATATAACCAATTAAGAATTATTATTTAGAATATATAATCCATAACTGTATCAAAAATTCAATCAAATGAAAGGTGAGTTAAAGACAGAAGCAAACATCTTACAAAAGTGGAAACAAGAATTACTAAGTTACTGGTAGGAGTATAAATTGGTACTAACACATTGCAAAACAGTTTGTCATAACCTAGTAATGTTTACCATGTGCTTACATTATGTTCCTCAGATCTACTTCTAGATATAAAGATGTTTATAATAATGTACATAACTTTATCTTTTATATTAGCAAAAAACTGCTAACAGTCCAAATATCTGTCAACAGTATGATGGATAAATAAGTTATTATGTAGTCTTGCAACAATATTCTACATAGCCTAACTACATGCACCCAAAATGATTAATCTTCCAAAAATAATACTATGTGAAACAACAAAGTCACAGAACAGAGACAAAATACCTTTTTTTATATGTAATGTAAAATAGAGAAAACTAAGGTATGAATTTTTCTGGGATGCATACTTACACAGTAAAATTATGGAAAGAAAAAGCATGATAAATTAGCTATCTGGGATGATATTAACTTCTAGGGGAAGGAGAGAAAATTTGATCAAGTAGTGATTCACTGGATTTTCAATGTTACTAATAAATTTTAGTCTTAAAACTGATTGTAAGGTCAATTACTATTTTTATATTATTGATTTTGAAATTGTACATGCACTCCCAATTTATGTAAGGTATGTATCAATAACAAAAAACTTAGTATAAATTTGATATTTAAAGGATCAGATTTGTTCTAATAATTTACCAAAGAAATACATTTTATGTCTCCTGGTTTTACTTTTGAACATTAAATCAGGAATTTTTTTCCAAAGGGTTATTTTGTAGATATGTCACTTTTAGAAATTGTAATTAAACTCTGCTCTTAGAGATTTTGAACATGAGGAATTTATTTTCAGAATTTGTACAGTGAACACTCCTCATGTATTCCTTTTTCTCATTTTCTAACATGGTAACTGCAGAGAATTAATTACATTAACTTTGGGCACCACCATGAAAATTGTGCTATACTTGTATTTCTCTGCATTTTGCTTTATCTCTTCCTTGTCTTCTTTCTCCTTTTCCTTCTCCAGACACTACTTTTTTTTTTTTTTTCGTGACCAGTAAGGGGATTGCAACCCTTGGCTTGGTGTCATCCACACCATGCTCAGCCAGTGAGCACACCAGCCATCCCTATATAGGGATGCCACTATATAGTGCACCACTGCACTCCCAGTGCCACACTCTCCCGAGTGAGCCACAGGGTCAGCCCCAGACATTACTTTTAAAAGCAAATTAACTGTACTATAGGTAGAAATTACAACAGGCTCTGAAGAATTATTGTATGGTTATGATCAGAGAATATTTTGGTTTTCACTCTCATTTAAGCTGAAGGTATTTCTTCTCCAAAATCACCTGAAGAAGAGGTTTTCTGGTCAAGATGGCAGAATAGACAGTCCCCAGGCTCACTCTCTCCCAGAAATCAACCACTTAACAACAACAAAAAAGCAACAACAGCTAAGCTGGGGCTGCTAGAGCTCAAGGGAAGAGGAGTGCATCGAGTTGGAAGAAGCCACAAGGAGAGAAAGAAAAAACTGCTCTGACCATTTTGTGCCATGGCCACCTTAAGGCTGAAGCTGCTGAGCACAAGGAGCAGGAGCCAGCAATTGACACAGCTGTGCCCTGCAGATGAAGTTGCATGGAGAGAAGGGAGAAGAGGGCCTTGGTGGCCCCTAGGCCAGCAAGACCACCAATAGGGTTCCCATGGACTAAATAGAAGTGAGGGGCCACAACAACTGATAAAAGGGGCTGACTCAGAGGCTGCTGGGTCATCACAAGGGACCGGTGCATGGCCTGTCCCATGGGAAGTGTTTGCAACATGGGCAGTGGGTGAGACAGGTACACTGGGAGAATACTGGGGCACAGAAAGGACAGCTGATCTGCCCCCCAATCAGCACAGGACCACCCAGAGGAGACTGGTCAGGAATATAGAATTGTATGGAGTGCAGTATGATGAAAAGACTCAGGCACAGATCAGAGTTTCTATTCAACCCAGGTGCACTGGGTCTCTGGGGAGCCAGAAGTACTTATAAAGTCAACCATTAAAACCTGAGCTGCACAAAATGCCTTCCCTAGGGACAGCAGCAAAGCAGCAATTTAACTCAACCACATAGCTCAAGTACTGGTCCCCAAAGGAAGCTCCCCTATTTTAGAAGTAAGCAAAGGACAAAAAATTAGTTCCAGCCCAGGCACAGTGTCAACACCTTGGGCCAGTCCAAGGATGTGAGGCATGAAGCCAGGGACCAGAACCACCCCACAACCAGGCACACCACCAGAGCCTCAGGGCCTGCCTGGGGACCTGAGGCATGGAGTGGGGACTTGACTCCCCCTCCCACAACCAGGCATGCTGTCAGTGCCTTGGGGCCTGAGGCATGAAGCCAGGGACTGGCCCCCCTTCCCACTACCAGGCAACAACCACCAGTGCCAAGGAGCATGCCAAAAACATCACCTCCATGTGGGTGGCCCCCACAGCTACCACAATAACCATGGCTGCCGCAAAAGTGGCTAGATGCCACCACCAGCACTCAGATGGTCCTCCACCCACTGGAGTGCACTGACACAAGGAGAGTCACCAGCAGAGACCAAAGAAAAGAAGAGGGTGTCTCTCTCCACAAAGTCGATTCCAGAGTGACAGAAGCATCATCTAGGCAACAAATCAATGGAGTAATCATTACTCTTTCAGAAGGAGAGAAGAAATCTAAGGTAATTAGAGGGGGAGGGGGAGGGGTCAGGGGATGGGGAGAGATTGTACAAGGCGCATAAAGACTAAGTACAATTTGTAACAATATATATGCTAGTAATTTTGATTTGATCAACATATCTCATCATTGAACCCCAGAAATATGTATAATCAATTACGATTCAATAAAAAAATTTTTAAACACTAACAAAATCACCTGAAGAAGGGAGAATCCTTAAGTAGCAAATAATTCTTTAGAGAATGTACTTAACAAAAACATTATAGTTATAAACCCTACAAGGGATAATAGCAGATTCTCATAAAAATATCAGAAATATTGACAGCAGAAGAGACACACCTCTGTGGATAAAAATAACACGAGTTCTACTACAGAATCTTCATAGCAAACTTTGAATATCAATACATAATACACATGTTCAAACACTTTTGAAATAATTCAACCTTTTAAATATTAAGACATAATCTGTTAAAAATAAAGCAAAACAAAAACAAAACAAGTAATAAAAAGCAAAAAATTAAATAACAAAAACAAAAACACAGTTTAAACTGACCAGGTGTCTCCATCTGGTTCAAGAACAAAAAGAAACTGGGTAAGATATGGAGGTTTTTCCATTCAGTACATCCAGCAAAGCCAAGAAATACATGGGAGTAGCACTTCACTCCTCCCTTAGGTAGTGTAGGTTGATCAGCAAAGCATTTAAAAAACATATAGCAAAATGAATTTTTTTCTCCTTTCTCTGCTCTATGCTTCTTTTTTTCCTCTCTTTATCTTCATGGAAAAAAATATATAAGGAAATGAGTCAGCTTTCAGCCTTTTGAACTTTCCTGGTACTATCTCCAACTGCTATATATAAGTAAAACAAATTTTAATTGTTAACTTTTCCAGTCACTAACATTCTATTCATGTGTCAGCTAGAAGCAATTAATATGTTTCTTCTATCTACGAATATGTCAGATAATGTCTGTCAAGTACACAACACAGTCTGTGGTATATTGTAGATATTCAGTAACCATTAATCTTACATTTCCACTGTTTGGGGCCATTCTTTTGTATTTAATCCAATAGCTTGCATACATCTCAGGAATTCTGTCTAGATATTTATCAAAACCTAAAGAAACTATTAAGAAGATACCTGAGCGGAGCTTCCAATCATTATTTATTACTTTTTGTAAACAGGACTTCTATATATTCAATGTTATTCAGTGGGTCAGGTTATATAATTCTTTGAATAGCCAAAGCATTTGTAACTAAAATGGATCACTGCCACACATATCATTAAACTTGCACAGGTGTAAGCAGAAACCCAAGACTGAGCCTCCTGACCTTTGTCTTAAAAAGCATAACAATAATAAAGTGGAAAGCACGCCTTTTCCTTTTTAGCTTGCTTTGCTTAGCATTACACTGGTACTGGATTTACATCTCCTCTGTTATTTCTTTCAAGGGACGGAGGCAAAATTGGTGCCAGGTGGTTCTGTGAATTTGCATTGACTATCCAAAATATTTTAACTTGGTATCATTTTTCTAACAATACACAGCAGCAAAAGCAGGAAATTGTCCCTACAGAAAAATCTAGCAATGCTGGAAAAAATATTCTAGTATTGGTGACTTGTGTTCCCCTTTCACAAATACTGTAGTTAACGAAAAGCTTGAGACAACTAGTCGAGAAGGTCTGCACTGGTCATTAGCAAGTGAAGGAAGTCTCCATAAGTCTGCATGAGTAATTTGTAAGTGAGACAGTACCAAATGATATGTCTATCCCCTTGCTTTTTTTCCAAATGGTTGGAAATCCCTCGGTATAGGCATCAGTTTGGAAGTAGATGTGGAATTTTATTTAAAGTACATATAGTAAAGGATTGACCCTTTAGGTGTGAGACTTGGCAGCTAAGCTACATGGAAAATGCATAAGTGGTAGAAGAAATCCAAACACTAGGGAGAGGCGGATGCCAATGTATCATTCACATCTGTGGCACTCACTGTTGTATGGATTCCTGGTTACAAAACAATGTATCAAGTAATCACTGCCTACAGCTTAATACTTGATGTACCAGCATACATGACGTTGCCATGTAATTCCCCACTGTGATTTGAGGAATCTTTTTAATCTAAACACTGACAAGAGATAATAGCTGATTCTCAGTTTGTGTATCAAACTGAATCTGTAAGCTTTGAAACAAAAGATAAAACTAGAAACTTGAGAACTTCAAATCAAATTTCAGAATGGACCACCACCTTCTAAATGTTAATCACACTGACTTCCAAATGTAGGTATTTAATAAATATTTGTTGAATTAAGCTGAATTCCAAAACAAACAGTTCTGCTGTTATTATTCCATCTTAGAATTACTTAGGCCTATTACCAACGATAATAAAAGAGAGTACTTCTAAATTTTTCCTATACAGATGAGAATCATATGAGCAATTTAACTTTTAACAAGCTGGGGAGCTGTTAATTTGGAAGCAGTAACCTATTCTAAGTATAGATTGTGGAGCAAGTCCTAGATTTAAATTCTGTTCTTGTTATTTTCGTTTTAGTCTTAATACTACAGATGTTAAAAATAACAGCTGACTTATATAATGAAACCAGAGCTAAATGGTTAGGAATATGTTAGATAGTAGAATATGCTGGTAAGCATCTCTGCACGTTTGCTTTTGATAAAAGGTTAGGGGAGAGTGTCTGTCTTATCATTAAAAGAGTGTCTTCTCTTTACAGATGTGGGATCTGTACCTGACTCTAAATAAACTGAATCACTTAACTTATTATACTACACTGCCTGTCTCAGAACATCATAATGTTCTCAGACAAACAATCAATCATTATGTTTCTCAGACAAACATAATACATTTTAACCCATTTCAGACAAAGGGAATCTGGAAACTAATGCAGCTTGTAGAATATCATATGGGAGACAGCACGATAAATTGAACTCTATTTAAAAAAGTAGATTTAAAGCCAAACATTTGCTGTTTATAAGTTGTACAATTTTTGACAGATTAATTAGCTTTCTAAGTCTTTGTTTCTTTTTCTGTAATATTAGATTGCTATTAGAAATGAATTAAACAATTTATAAAGCAGTTAGCAGAGTACCTACCACATTACTGATACTCAATAGAGCCTAGTTACCAACCCTTCTCTCCTACACCCTCTCGTGAGTGTTTTTCCCATTCATTGTTATCTCCAATCATTTTGCTATGCATGCAAACTGGCCATATCTTTTAATTTATTAAAATGAATAAAGAGCTTCTAGAAAGGATGGATTATATTTTCAAAAGAAATGTAAGACAAAAATATGTAAAGAAACAAAAAGAGATAGAGTTAGAACCATGTATTGAAGATTCACCTAGACTAATATAAAGATAAGAAGAGAGATACTATAGAATTTTCAAAAGAAACAGAGGGACTGAATAGTTTGGCTAGTCAGTACAGATGTCCTATTACTGGCATTGAAAGGAAAACGCGGTTATTGATAATGGTTGTTTTTCACTGGTAGAATCAGGAATAGCCACTGACAAAGATTCTCTCCTTCACCAAACTCTAGCCAGACTCCTTGGAGCCCTTTCTCAGCATCAATCTTGGTCTACGAAGTCTTGAACAAAATGCTAACGTACAGGAGCCTCCCCTTATCTGTGGCTTCAATTTCCATACTTTCAGTTACCTGCAGCCAACTGAGGTCTGAAAATATTAAATAAAAATTCCAGAAATAAACAATTTATAAGTTTTAAATTGCACACCATTCTAAGTAGCCTGATGAAATCTTGTGCCGAACCACCTCATCCCGCCCAGGACATGAATCCTCCCTCTGTCCAGCATCTCCACACCATAGATGCTGTCCGCCTGTGAGTCACATCACAATTGTCTTGGTTATCAGATTGACTGTCACAGTTTGCAGTGCTTGTGTTGAAGTCACACTTATTTTACTTAATGATGGCTCCAAAGTGCAAAAGTAATGATCGGAGATGCCGGAGAGAAGCCGTAAAGTGCTTTCTTTAAGTGAAAAGGTGAAAATTCTCAACTTAAGAAGAAAAAAAAAAATCATATGCTGAGGTTGCTAAGATCTTGGTAAGAATTAGTCTTCTATTTGTGAAATTGTGAAGAAGGAAAAAAATTTGTGCTAGTTTTGCTGACACGCCTCAAGCTGAAAGTTACAGACCCAGTGCATGATAATTGCTTAGTTAAGATGGAAAGGCATTAAATTTGTGGGTGAAAAACATGAACGTGTTCTGATTGACAGCAAAGTGGTTCAGTTCTATCCGGTGTTTCAGACAGCCACTGGGGATCTTGGAGCATATCCCTCACAGATAAGGGGGGACTACTGTAGTTTATAACAGCTCAAGGTCCTATCCTTGGGATGATCCTAGCTCTCCCTATCCCTAAAAGTGCCTTCCTGAGAAAACTCAAATCTGTCAGAAGTATTTACTGTTTGTTTCAGGCAACACCTGAAGACAGGGTACATCTCCCAGTCTACTTGCGAGAGTAGGAGACTAAATTCTCTAAGCGCCAGTTAACAAACCCAGATGGATTTCACACGGACCAATCGCCCATCCCCGATTTTTGTAATTATTCTCTTCCCTGATTCTACTGAGCCCTGACCTCACCCCCCTCTGTTCCTTCATTCTCCCTCTAAAATGCTGAGTCATCTCTGTACAAATCGAAGTTGAGTTCAGTTCACACTGGACCCTTTTTCTCTATTGCAAATATTACTGAATAAAATCTTTCCCTAACCACTTTAATTAGTATCTGGCTTTGTTTGTGTTTAACACCTTCTATAGACCTGTTATAACTAATCAGGATCTTTGGTATTTTTCCAGAATTACCTGTGACAGGGAAACTTCAGAATTTATTAATCTCATCATCTACTAAATTTCTGTATGATACATACTGCCAAAATAAGTTTGGAATATATCATGAATACATTGAAGAAATTTGAGGATTTGGAAGCACAAGTTGTATTTACCTCTCTTCTTGTGTTGACACTCATGATACTGAAAACAAGTAAGTTTATATTGGGAGTAAAGTGCTGTCTAGAAAAAAATGGTATTGGACTTGATCTTCAGTGTAGTTCACAAAACCAAAAACCTTTCTTTTCACAGAGAAAACATCAGATGTGGTTCCATGACTTTCCTCTCTTATAAGCTTCTCTGTACTGCTGCACCATCATCTATCATTAACTTTTCTACAAGGCTTATTCTTTACTTGAAATCTTAAGTGCATTCCCTCCGAAGTCCTCTGGGACCTTGCTCTCTTGATATCTTTATTCTTAATTATTAGCCACTACGCCGTCACTGAATTATGAATTTTTCTCCTATCAGTGAAGATACTCCTAAACAGACAGTCTGCTATTACGAGATACTCAATACCTCGTCACCACTCATCACACTGTAGCCTCATGCCAACATTCAGATGGTTTGTAGAATGTTATTTGGGAGGTACCATGTAAATAGAACAAAATAACAAAAAAGTCTTTTGCTATGACACTAACCTAATCATCTATTTCGAACAATCATTCTTTTTGGCCTTTCTGCAGTATTTAATGCTGTTGGCAATCCTATATTTTTTTCTGAAATATTCCCTTTTTCTAGCTTTTTATCAACTATTTTTCTGTGTTTTTGTATTATTTTTGTCCATATTTTTGTTTTTGTTTGTGTTTTCTAACTTGAGTCCCAAGTTAAAAGATTTTAGAGAGTCTATGAACACTCTGATTATGGTGAGTGTGTGTTTTTCATGGGAGATGGTTCATAAATTTGATCATTGTATCAAAATATTTATGAACCTCTAGTTTGAGGCCTGCTTTCATGGGTAATCTTCCTGGGTGATCTCATACTATGGTGGCAAATTCTCTCCTGAATTCAAGATCTCTATTTCTATACGACAATCTCTTCCTAAATGTGTCACAGTTATCACAAATAAAATGTCCCCTTCTCTATCAGCTCCTACCCTTTTCAAGAAAGTATTTGTCCTAGTTTTTCTATCTCTAATTTCAGGTTATGGTGTTAGCTATTCTAAGCCATAAACTGTGCACTGTTTGACCCTTGCTTTTTTTTTTTTTTTCTTCACCATATCTAATCAGTCAAAAAACCTTGCTGTTGTAAAGATACCTAGCAATATCTTTACAATAAAATAGAGGGAGAGAGAAAAAAGGAAAAGAAAGAAAAGAAAGAACTCAATTTGACCACGCCACCCCCATGCAAACATCAGCTGGCTCCAAACTTGGTATAATGGCAGATGCATATATGCATATAACAAAATACTTCAGCTCCTTGTACTCTGTTTTAGTTACTTTAAATGACTCTGATATACCAAATCACCATGGTTCCATTATCCACCTCCTCCTCTCTGCCTCAGATTCTTTTGCTTTTCCCCCCACTCGGGGACCACTTATATTGGGATAAATAATGACAGCAGCTCTAACCAGTGCCTTAACACATTGCAGATTTATGTCTCACCCTCTTCTCAGCTCTACTCAGGTAGAGTGCTTCTACTAGACAGCAGTTCTTTAAATACTGGCTTAGGGATCCAAGTTCCTGACATTGTGTGATTCACCGTAGTAGATGTCTTCACTTCCAGCTGTCCCAAGAAAGAACAAGCATGGAAAAAATATCCTGTGGATCTTTTAAAACCCTGGTCTGGAAGTGGCCTAATGACTCCAGTTCACATGTCATCACCAGATCTAGTCACACAGACCCATCTAGGTTCAAGGAGTCCAGGAAATGTGCTCTTCCTCTGTGGCCAGGGAGAGGGGATAGGCTATGAAGATGGGTTGGGGGCTACATGGCATTACTTCTGCCACATTTACTCAGCTTCAAGACCATTTAAAAATAAATGCCATGTTGAAACTTCTCAGACTTCAGAAATGTTACATGTTTTATTGCCACATCTCTCAGCTTGCACCTCTATAGCACTTTAACACACAGTTCATTAATTTCCTCATTACACACTTCTCTGCACTTTTCCACAAGTCTCCCATATCAGCTATGGAGTGTTATCAATCTTTGTATTTTCTGGTTTGTGGTAAACAGTATTCGCATAAAATGCTTGTTGTATATACTCACTAATATTGAAGGAGCTCCTCAGGTAATAGCAATTCTTCTTTACCATTTTCTTGGAGGAAATATACACACATACACACACACACACACATTAAAAAAATTAAATTTATATATATATTTATATTTTAAATTATTCACAGTTGAAAAACAAATTTTAACACTATATTCTTAAATAAAAATTAAACATAAATGTAATTGATAAAGGTGAATCTATATTTTTCTCACGTTACCCATAAAAAAACTATAAAGTGAATCAACTAATATATACATGGTAACGGCAGTACTGAAATGTTATTTAATTCCAGTCAGTACCCAGGGAAAAACATTTTAGGAAAATTAAGTTTATGATCCAGAATTATTCACCTATGCAGATGAGTAATTAATTTTATTTTGTGAAGTTAATTTCTACTTTCCACAAACCAAAGATCATACAAAATCTCAAGTAACATTTTAATTTTTGTTAGTCAGAATAAAGCATTGTATAATATACATCTTTGCAAAAAAAAAAAAGTTGGTTTGATCTCTCTATTTTTGATCTTTCTAATTTCCTCAGACACAGCATGTGTGAAGCATACAAAATAACAAATGAAAATGTTAAAAAAGAAAAAAAAAAACCTGGGAAATGTTGCACATAATTCTATTTACTATAATAAAACATAGTGTTAAAAGAGTGGCCTGTTTATTTTTACTTTTCTCACTGAAATACTTAGCATAGAGCATAGCTACTAGCATTTCCTAGTACCCGAGAATAAGAAATTATTCTTTCTATCTTGAATAAAATTTCATTTCACTTTTCCATGGTTTTGAATGCCAATAGAACAGAATTGTAAAAATATCTGTTTTATAGAGCCATGAACAAATATTGATGCCCATAACTCAGTCGTTTAACAAATAACAACTTTAAATGTCACACCATCATCACTATATGTTTCTTCCTAAATATAGGTAAAGGAAACATTTAAAATAATGCTTGCATTCATTCATCAAAAATTGGATAGTTCCTTTGAAAATTTCTTAATTTAACTAAACTACTTTCTTTCCAAGTACAATAATACAAAAAATTATTTTTAAAATGAAAATCAATTTTTATATAATCTTTCTTTTTTTAAGCTTATTTTGCTAATGGCACACTGAACTTTCAGACATCTCGGTCTCAAGCCTAGAATCATAATCAATAGCTTCTTTTTGTATTTTTCTCACATCTATTCATGTTCAATGTCTTGTTGCTTTTTGCTTAAAAATAGCTTTTGTATTTACTCTTTTCTTTATACTCCAGTTATCTTAATGTAGTTGCTTTCTTTTTTTAACACTATGCCTGGGTCATGGAATATCCTTTGAATAGTCTCTTTATTCCTATTTGGTCCCCAGTTAACCGACACTTTACCCTCACTCTAGAATTATGATTTTAAATCTTTGGTTATATAGCTTAGTTGAACACTTCGCATGGAATATTGTCTACAAAAATGTACAAATTTAATTAAATATCTGTATTAGTAAGCGTTTTCCAGAGAGACAGAATCAACAGGATATGTTATATATGACAGGAGATTTATTTAGGAAATTAGCTCACATGACAGTGCAGAGAAGTCCCAAGATAGACCGTCTGCAAACTGGATGCTGGTAGCATGGCTCAGTCCAAGTCAGAAGGCCTCAAAACCAGGGAAGCTGATGATGTCCTTAGTGTAAGTCCTGGAACCCAAAAGCTGAAGAGTCTGAAACTGTGATGTCCATGGATAGGAGAGAAAAGTGTATCCCAGCTCTAGAACATAGAGAGAAAGATTCACCTTTTTTCTCCATTTTTTGTCCTCTATGTGTCCCCAGTGAATTAGATGGTTCCCACTCATACTGAAGGCAGATCTTTCCCACCCAGTCCACCCAGGATCTCAGGCTAATCTCTTCTGGAAACACCCTCATGGACACACCTAAAAAGATTGCTTTGTCAGGCTTCTTGGTATTCCTTAATCTAATCAAATCAACACCTAGAATTATCCATCACAAGTGCACCCCTTGTCAACTTGGTGTCCACGCTATCTCCTTAAATTATACTTAATTTTCAAATGGGACAATAACATAATAGTTTAACCTAACATGGTGCAACTGTCTTGCATACAACTGAAGATGTATTAATCTGCTTTCCAGAAGAGGAGGTAAAGTCCTTAGATGATATTTACCCTTCTCCCAATATTCCATGACTTAAATGCAAATACCATCAAGTAAAGTTAACAATATTTAAGTGTTGATATAAAGTCAATAAGTCTCATGGTACATGATAAAGAAAAAAAGGAACAAAAACAAAGATAATTGCTTAATGTATGTGCAGTATATATACACAGAAAGATATTCTTAACACAATAAGGGCAATTACAATCCTCATTTCTGTAACTGGTCACATGGTCGAAGCTGGTATTTACAACTGTTTTCTCTTACCACTCATTCTGTATTCCCTTTGCCTTCAGTGAGCACCTCATCTGGTCATAGTTCTTTACCTAGTGGAGCGACCCAAACCTTCACTCCTGAAGAGTCTGGGCCATTTGCAGTCTTGTCTGGATTGGGTTGTTGTTGTTTTCCATTGGCCTTAATCACAGGGCATGGTAGTACTAAGATACAACCTAAAAGCCCTCCTGTATTCCAGACATAATCTTCCCTTCCTCCATTGTGAAGTAGCAATCCAACTCCCCCTTGGTAGTCTGGGTCAATCACCCCAGCCAACACCATAACTCCTTTCTTAACCTGTTGACTCAGAGGCAAGAGGAGCACAAAGTGGACAGGTGACAGCCTTAACTCCCACTGTCTCCTGATCGAAGCATTCCTCCCCCTGGAACCAAGATCTCTAAACCAGCAGAGCATAAAGTTGCAGGCACAGGAAGCAAAAATTTTGCTAGTGGGTCCCTAGTGTTAATAATGAGTGGTGTTGCTTCTGTTTCCACCCCTTGATTCCTGGAACCGTGAATCCTGGCTATGGGAGAAACAGTACCATACATTGGGTGCTGATTTAGAGTTCATACAGCCTTCTGGAGAACCTTACCACAGCCCTGCTATTGTCACCTAGGTGGCATTGTAACTGACTTCAAAAGGCCATTCTACTGTTCTATCAGACTGGCTGCTTCAGAATGATGGGGAACATGGTAAGAACAGTGAATTAATGAGCATGAGCCCATTGCCACACTTTAGCTTTCAGAAGCAGTGCTGCGTATAATATCATGATAGAGAATAAGGCATTCTGTGAGTGTGCAGAATTTTGTGCTGGGAAGGTAAATCCATATCCAGAGTGTCTATTCCAGTAGGGACAAAACGTTATGCCTTCCATGATGGAAGCTGTCCAATGTAATCAACCTGCCACCAGGTGGCTGGCTGATCACCCCAGTGAATGGTGCTATGTTGGGGGCTCAGCTTTGGTTTCTGCTGCTGACAGATTGGGCACTCAGTGGTTGCTGTAGCCAGGTGAACAAAAGTTCTTGTTGCTGAGCCCATGCATAATCTCTATCCCTGCCACGATGGCCACTTTGCTCATGAGCCCACTGGGCAATGACAGGGGTGGCTGAAGACAGAGACTGACTAGTATCCACAGAACAGGTCACCCTGTCAACATGATTATTAAAGTACTCCTCTGCCGCAGTCACCCTTTGATGGTCACTTACATGGGAAACAACTATCTTCACATCCTTTGACCCCTCAAAGAGGTCTATCCACATACTTCTTCCCCAAATTTCCTTCTCACCTATTTTCCAATCATGTTCCTTCTGAGTCCCTGACCATCCAGCCAAACCATTGGCTACAACCCATAAATCAGTATATAATCGCACATCTGGTCATTTCTCCTTCTAAGCAAAGTGCACAACCTGGTGCATTCCCCGAAGTTCTGCCCATTGAGAAGATTTCCCCTTACCACTGCCCTTCAGCTGTCCACTTTTGGGTGGTGCCTGCATATTGTGCAAAACCATCTGTAAACCAGGCTCTAGCTTCTCTTCCTCTGTCAATTGGACATAGAGAGCTCCCCATGATGCCATAGGTGCAGGTTCAGAGAGAAGGCAGTGTAGCAGGAGTAGGAACCATGGGCATTTGGGACACTTCTTCAGGTAACTTACTTGTGCCTCTGGGACCTGCTTGGGCCCGATCAAGTATATACCATTTCCATTTGATGATCGAGTGCTGCTGCACATTCCCAACCTTATTACTTGCTGGGTCAGATATAACTCAGTTCATGATGAGTAGCTCAGGTCACACATGGTAATCCAGTGGCCTATAGTCAAGGGTTCAGTTTCTACTAAGGCCCAATAGCAGGCCAAGAGCTGTTTCTCAAAAGGAGAGTCATTATCTGTGGATGACAGCAGGACCTTGCTCCAAAATCTGAATGGTCTCCACTGTGATTCATCTATAGTGGCCTGCCAAAGGCTCCAAACAGCATGCCTATCTGCCACTGACACCTCAAGGCCATTGGGTCTGCTGGATCATATGGCCCAAGGAGCACAGCAGCCTGGACCTGTTGCAGAGCCTTCTCCTATTCTGGGCCACAGTGAAGACTTGCAGCCTTTCAGGTCACTCAGTAGATGGGCTAAAGAAATACACCAAGATGAAAAATGTATTGCCTCCAAAATCCAAATAGGCCCACTAGATGTTGAGCCTCTTTCTTGGTGGTAGGAGGGGCCAGATGCAGCAACTTATCCTGGGCATATCTCAACATGCCCCCCACCATTCGACCTCTAGAAATTTAACTGAGGTAGAAGTCCTCTGAATTTTATTCAGATTTATTTCCCATCCTCTGACACTCAAATGTCTCACCAATAAGTTCAGAGTAGTTGCTACTTCATGCTCATTAGGTCCGATCAGCATAATGTCAAGAATGTAATGAACCAGTGTAATGTCTTGTGGAAGGAAAAGGTAATCAAGATCCCTGTGAACTAAGCTGTGACATAGGGCTGGAGAGTTCATACACCCCTAAGGTAGTACAGTAAAGGCATATTGCTTCTGGTGGGCTTTATGGACAGAAATGGAGAAAAAGGCATTTGCCAGAATAATAGCTGCATACCATGTACCCAGAGATGTGTTAATTTGGTCAAGCAATGAAACTCCATCTGATACAGCAGCTGCTATTTGAGTCACCACTTGATTAAGCTTACAATAATCCACTGTCATTCGCTGGGATCCATATGTCTTCTTCTTGGGCCAAACAAGTGAATTGAATGGGTATATGGTGGGAATCACCACTCCTGCTTCTTTCAAGTCCTTGATAGTGGCACTAATCTCTGCAGTCACTCCAAGGATGGGGTATTATTTTTGATTTGCTATTTTCCTAGTTAAATGAAGATCTAATGTCTTCCATTTGGCCTTTCCCACAATAGTCCTCACTCCAGAGGTCAGGGAACCAATGTGGGGATTCTGCCAGCTTCTAAGTATGTCTTACTCCAATTATGCATTCTGGAACTGGGGAAATAACCAGGGTGGACTCAAGGATCCACTGGACTCACAGAAAGTCAGATCTGGGTTAAGACTCCATTAATCACCTGACCACCATAAGCCCCTATTCTAACTGGATGGCCACTGTGATGTTTCGGGTCTCCTAGAATCAATGTCAATTCAGATCCAGTGTCCAGTAGTCACCAAAATGTCTGATTATTTCCCTTTCCCCAGTGCTCGGTTACTCTGGAAAATGGCCTTAGGTCTCCTTGGGGAAGGATAGGAGAAAGATTAATAATATACATTTTTGGCAGTGTACCAAGTTCCTTCCTCAAGGGGACCAAGCCATCCCTTCATTCAAGAGACTCTGGGTCTGTAGACTGGCTCAAGTCTGGGATTTGATTGAGGAGCCATGATTCTAGTTAGATTTTTATTCACTTGACCTAGAAGTTTTTTGCTTATACAGATCAAGTAAGAATTTAGTTGGCTTCCTATCTGTTTGACTTATAGGAACACAATGATGAACTAACCAATGCCATAGATCTACATGAGTCAGACTATTCTAATTGTTGCTTTGCCTCTACTGTCCATTATGGTAACTACACCCACCTTACGTTTGTCAGTTGAGTGCCACCACTTGGCCCCTGCCACCCTGGGATCCAATTAGTACCACGGCATTTAAGTGTTCCAATTTCCTGACTGTGGTTCCCACTATAAGGTCCAATCTAAGAGAAGAGCAATCACAGAGCTCTTCAGCGTGCTAGGGCTCCTCTCACAAATCTATTTCTCAAGTATTGGTAAAAGGTATGTCTTCTGCAGCCTCCCAGTGTGGGTGAGATTAGGTTTTACCTGACAAATCCACTCTAGCATTCCAATCTCCCTAAGACTTTGAATCACTTCTTCTACAGTTATCAAAGGGACATCAGGCATCTCTAACTCATTCACAGTAGGACATCTTTTGATCTACATTTTAGCCAACTAATGAAACAAACTATTAGCACCTTCCTTAACTTCCCAAGCTACAACATTAAATGTAGAATCTGTTTAGTGGCCCGTATCGATAAATTTGGCCTGATCCAATTTTATCCCCTTTCCACCATTATTTCACACCCTAATATCAATTCCCCTATGTATTGTATGAGGTAGAAAGTTCATTCAGTTTTTTTGGAGTGTAACGCACCTCCTCATGGGTCACACTCTGTACCTCACCTTTAGGGACCTGCTGGGGCCTTCAGTCTAAGTATAGGCCTAGAATCAAAGACAGGTGGTGGGGGTGGGTCCTGAAGAGAATCAGTATTGTCTTGCTCAGTACCTGCCTCAGGGGAAGCCATTACTGTGTCCTTAGGCAGTACAGAGTTAATCCCCTCAGGCAGGGGTGGAAAAGCCTCTGTTGCTGGGGATAGGAGTGGGGAATTCATTTCTGGCAAAAAAAGACTCAGTGTAATTTAGGGTTCCATTTTAGGTCTCCAGCCTCATCAGTGTCTTTCCACATGTCCTCATCCCAACTTGCAGGATCCCATTCTTTCCTAACCAAATGCCCTCACTTTAAGAATAGATACCCTGTGTATTAGTCTATTCATGTTGCTTTTAACAAAATACCTGAAATTGGGTGATTTATAAAGAAAAATGACATTTATTGTTTACAGTTTCAGAGACTGAAAAGTCCAAAGTCCATCTGGTGGTGGCGACAGTGACCCAGGAGTCTAACATTGCAAGATGGTGGAAGCAGAGAGAACGGAGAGAGAGAGAGACAGGCTCTCCTCTTCTTTTAAAGACCTCAGAACCATGCCCCAACCACCATTTTTAATCCATTCACTACTGCACGGTCCTACAATCCAATCCCCTCTTCAAGGCTCCACCTTTCAATTACCATGATAGGATTTCCCACCCTCTTAACAGTCACAGTGGGGGCCAAGTTTCTAATACATAAAACTTGGGAACAAAATTCAAGCTTCAGGGAGTTTGTGGGGGGGGGACATAGTTCAATCCACTACACCCTGAAAGGCTGATAATTTAACTGCCATTGTAGTTCAGCTAATCTTATCATGAGGGCTTGTGTTTGATTTTTGGCAATTTCATCCCTGTGGATACTGGAGAGAAGATTCTGGCACACTTAGAAATTTTAGGTTATGTATGTGGTGCTTAAGCCAAGAATTCTCGTCCCTGAGCTCTTCCTTTTGTTTTCTTACTTTGTCCAGCAATGCTAGGAACAACCAGCCAATGTCATTGCAGCCCTTGGATTTCTACTAATGCTCAGTTATTATGTACAGAGTCACTGAACCCTTGCCTTTTGCCAGTGGTCCATGAGGAGTATCAAATGGATTTATTTTGCATATCTCTTTAAACAGTTCACACCATGGACTATCAGTGCTCTCTGTATTATTAGAATTTGAGCTGTTAGCATTTTTAGGTCTAGAGCCATGTAACCAATGGAAGTAATTCATCTTTAAGATTCTGTTTCTCTAGAAACACACCTAGTGCCAAAATCTATATTAGGTGGGGTTCTCCAGAAAGGCAGAATCCATAGGATATATGTTATATATGAAAGGGGATTTATTAGGTTTATTAGGGAAATTAGCTCACACGGTTGTGAAGAAAAGTCCCACAATAGGCCGTCTGAAAACTGGATGTCAGTAGTGTGGCTCAGACCAAGTCCAAAGGCCTCAAGCCAGAGAAGCTGATGGTGTTCTTGGTGTAACGCTGGAACCCAAAAGCTGAAGAGTCTCAAGCTCTGATGTGCACGGACAGGAGAGAAGAGTGTGTCCCTGCTCCAGCAGATACAGAGAGAGATTCACCTTTTTTCTCCATTTTTTGTTCTCTCCAGGCCCCCAGTGAATTGGATGGTTCCTGCTCATATTGAGGGTAGGTCTTTCCCACCCAGTCCACCCAGGCTGTCATGCTAACCTCTTCTGGAAACCCCCTCATTGACACACCTAAAAAGATAGCTTTACCAGGCTTCTTGTAGTTCCTTAACTTATCAAGTTGACACCTAGAATTAACCTTCAAAATATCCTTGAAAATATAGCCAGTATCTTTGTTTCCAGTTTTATCTCCAACTATTTCCCCAATACAAATTATCTGGTCCCTAAACACTGTCTGTTCATATTTTGTGAACATCTCCCATATCTCCTTATGCAATCCAGCATTTTAATACTTGAGAATTCTTACATTATCCCAACTCTGGAAATTTACTCACAGCAATTTTTCCTCCTAGGATGTCCCTCATAATCCATTTTATTATACTGAGACTTCTGTGATGCATTGTTCTGATATTATGTTTTTTGCAAAGTCTTCCCTAATTTCCCAAACATAAACTTTTCTACATCCTCTGATCTCCACTAACACTTTACTGATGGGATTCATATAATACATTATAGACAATTTTAAGAGTAGGTATCTGAGCATATTCTCACTAAGAAATTCTCAAGAACCATTTCCATTTACATCTTCAGTTATTCTCCCTTACATATTACAACCACAAATTATTAATTGATTTAATATTCTAACAATGTCTAATCTCACTACTCTACACACACACATGTGGAAAATTTAAAAATAAAGTATTATTTTACACATAAAATTAGCAGAATCCAACAATGGCAACAGCAACCCCTTTAACATATTTCTAGTGATGTTATATGGTAAGGAAAGTATTTGGGAAAGCAATTTGGCAAGAGTTACTTTATATGTTAAAACCTAGTGCCCAGAACTTCAAGTTTAATATGGCATCTGGCCAGCATCCACTGGCTTCCTTTTCTAAATTCCTACCAAAACAGCTAACCAACACAGAATAAAAAAAGAAAGACACACACACACTGAAAATTAGAACCAACAATCGTTCAATTTTTACAACCTAGAAGAAAATTGAACTAATGGCAACACTGATAAAAGTGAATACAATAATTTTAATAAGTTTTAATTGATTATGTTATACTAAAAGAAGTAGGACCAGCCTATATGAAATGTGTAGGGAGAAGCTGTATTTTTCAACTGGCTCCTCACTGATTTAGAAAAACAAGAGCTATAGTAAACTACAAATTATTCAGCTGCCTGATTATTTTGGGGGTATCTTAATAACACTGTTCAAATCCTAAAAATACTCTTTCTCTGCATATAGACAAATTACCATTTCCAGAATAAATTTGGGAGGGATAGGGGGATGGAGATAGGACTGATTGTGGAGGTGCGTCTAAAGTATGACAATCTTCTCGAAATAAAGCCAGAAGAGCTATTTGAAGATACCAGGTAAAATGATTTAATTTTTCCAGGAGCTTGATGTACTCTGCTTTTCAGGGACCTGGGTACTAGAGAATGAAGACGATATCTACTTTTTCCAGCAGTAGAAAATTCTAGCCTTGGAAATCTGATTAGATAATACTTCTGTTCAACTGTACATCCAAGAAGATTTGACTTAAGCCAAGGAAACAGTGAGGACAAAAACAATCCAACAGCATATTTCTTAACAGATAAACACTGAGTCTAAATAGATGTCTTTGTTCATGGATGGATATCAGGAAAATAAGAATTAGAAGAGTAAAGAAATATTAAAAACTAATAAACAGGGAAATAGGGAATGTCATTTTGAATACTAAAAGGAAGAGCCAGTCTCTGAAAGTAATCTGCTCCAGGCAACAGGGGAAAATATTAAAGCCTCTAAGCATTTTAAGTCATATGGACTTCTTAACAAAGAGATGGGGAGGGGAACCAAAATGTGTTTTCTTTGTTGTTGTTGTTGTTTGTTTGTTTGTTTAGTAAATAAACTCTTTTGTTTGCTTAATTTCATTTTGAATTGTTTATTGATAGTGCATAGTAATACAAATTGTTGTTGTATATGTACATATTTTTCTTTTTAAATTTAATTTTTAGTATTGAAGCATAGTTGATTGTGCATATCTGTGGGGTACAGAGTTGAATATCAAATGTAATATGTGATGCTCAAACAAGATAATTAATATATTCAACATTATACAACAGGATTGATTTTCATGGCCCATTACCAACTTCTTCCTTCCTTATCCCCTCCTCCTCCCCCTCTCCCACCTCTGGTAACCTCAGTTCTGTTCTCTCCTTTTGAAAGTTCAATGTGTTGTGAACTAACTTTTTCTTTCTTTCTTTCTTTCTTTCTTTCTTTCTTTCTTTCTTTCTTTCTTTCTTTCTTTCTTTCTTTCTTTCTTTCTTTCTTTCTTTTGTTCTCTCTCTCTCTCTCTCTCTCTCTCTCTCATTTACTTTTTAGCTCCTACTTATGAGTGAAGACATACAGTGTTTCTCTTTCTTCTCGGTTTATTTCATTTGACATAATTTTCTCTTATTATGTAGAATGACTGAAAAGGAAAAGAAGTGAAATGTAGAGGGTTTTGTAGTACCGTATACAACCAAAACCCATCTTAAAGGCTGTAAACCCTAGAATTAACATTTAAATTGTGAGACATAATATGAGATTTTTAAAAAACACACAAAATTGAAAAAGAACTAATGAATTTTAAATGTTTTCAGGAGAAAATGAATAATTCTATTCAAGGTAATAATCAAAACTTTAGGAAACTATCTTGCACTAAAACAAAATTGCCTTGAATAAACAAAAACAGTCAAATATCACCCAAGTTTGATAAAAATAGTAATTTAGAGGACATGTTAAAATTAGTTGTATTTATACGTGCTGGTTAATTTGACAATCCAAATGAAAAGAATACCTTTCAGTATAAATATAAGTTACCAAAATTTTCTTGAGAAGAAATTGTATTTTAAATAGTACAACAATCAGAAAGAAAATAAATAAGGAGCTGTGGGTAAGAATACAGGGAAATGGCCCTATTTTAAATGGGGTGGTCTGGGAAGTTCTCTCTCAGGCTATCAGCTGGTGATAAATTGATGGAATTACAGGTAAATTTTATTTTCTTATTCAGCATTTTTATTATGTGCATACTTTCAAATTTATACAATGGATTGTAAGAAAATACATACTATTATTTTAAGGTTTATTCCAAAATGATTATTTCAAGTATGTCTCATTTTTTCCAAATGGAATTACTAATTTTTAAAAATTACATAAGGTATTTTAATATTTTTTGCACAATGGTGTTTATTGCTTTTTGATGGAAAAATAACGAAAATTAGTAATAGAAAAAATACTACAAATGTAACAGAAAAAGACTGGAAAATGTTGATATTCACTACTGTTGTCTGATAGAAATGCGTAACTTTCTTTTTTAAATTTTACTTCATTGTATTTACCTATACTACAATAGGTATTACTCATATGCAGTATACAGGCCTATCTCATTTTACTGTGCTTTGCTTTATTATTCTTAGTGGATATTGTGCTCTTACAAAATAGAGGTTTGTAGCAACCCTGTGTTGAGCAAGTCACTATTTTTCCAACAGTATGTGCTCACCTTGTGTCTCTGTGTCACACTACAGTAATTTTCTCAATATTTCAAAGTTTTTAATTATTATTATATGTTATGGTGATCTGTGATGAGTCATCTTTGATGTTACTATTTTAGTTGTTTTAGGCACCACGAACCACATACCCATGTAAATCAGTGAACTCGCTTAACAACTGTTGTGTGTGTTCTGACATTACCGACCAGCCATTCCCCAGTCTCTCTTCCTCTCCTTGGGTATCTCTATTCCCTGAGACACAACAATATTGAAATTAGGCCAATCAATAACCCTACAAATAGCCTCTAAGTATTCAGGTCAGAGAAAGACTCACAAGTTCCTTACTTTAGACCAAAAGCTACAAATGGTAAAGCTTTGTATATATACCCAACAGTGGGATTACTGGATCATATGATAGTTCTATCTGTAGTTGTTTAAGGAACCTCCATACTGTTCTCCATAATAGTTGTACTAAGTTACAATCCCACCAACAGTGTAGAAGGGCTCCCCTTTTTCCACATCCTAATCAGTATTTGTTTTTCTCTGTCTTTGTGATAATAGCTAGTCTAGCTAGAGTGAGATGATATCTCAAAGTGGTTTTAATTTGCATTTCCCTGATGATTCACAATGTTGAGCATTTTTTCATTTACCTGTTGGCCATTTGTATATCCTCTTTTGAGAAAGGTCTATTCAGCTCCTTTGCCCATATTTTAATTGGACTATGATTTTTTACTGTGAAGTTGTTTGAACTCATTTTATGTTCTGGATATTAATACCTTGTCAGATGAATAGTTTGCAAATATTTTCTCCCATTCTATAGGTTGTGTCCTCACTCTGCTGATTGTTTCCTTTGCTGTGCAGAAATTTTGAATTTGCTATAATTTCATTTGTTTATTTTTTCTTTTGTTGTCCGTGCTTTTGGGGTCTTATTCATGGAGTCTTGTCAATGTTATATCTGCATTGCCATTCTCATCACAGCTGTATTTGCAATAGCCAGGCTATGGTACCACCCTAAATGTCCATCAATGGATGACTGGATGAGGAAAATGTGGTATAGATACACCATGGAATACTACCCAGCCATAAAATAGAATGAAATTCTGCTATTTGCAGCAACATGGATAAGCCCGGAGAAAATTATGCTAAGTGAAACAACCCAGGTTTAGAAAGAGAAATAACATATGTCATCGCTCATAAGTGGGAACTGAATTCATAAATAAACAAATAAACAATGAAGTGTGTGTGTGTGTGTTTGTGAGAGAGAGAGAGAAACAACAATCACAACAATACATTGAACTTTTGGAAGGAGAGAACAGAACTGTGGTTACTAGAGGGACAGGAAGGGTATAAGATGGGTTAATGAGAAATTGGTTAACAAAGACAAAGAATGATTATGGGTTGTAAAGATGAATAAGCTAACTATCCTGATATGACTATCACACATTTTACACAACTATTGATAGTATAATAAATTACCCTTCAATTAAAAATAAGAAACAATAAGGCTTAGTGAGGAAGGACTGTCAAAAGCTGAGATAGGCTGAAAGCTGGGCTTCTTCTGCCAAACGGTTAGCCAAGCTGTGAATGCAAAGGAAAAGTTTCTGAAGGAAATTAAAAGTATTCCAGTGAACGCATGAATGATAAGAGAGTGAAAGGGCCTTATTGCTGAGATGGAGAAAGTTTTATTGATTTGGATAGATCAAACCAGCCACAACATTTCTTTAAGCCAAAGCCTAATCCACAGCATAGCCCTAACTGTCTTCAATTCTATGAGGGCTGAGAGAGGTGAGGAAGCTGCAGAAGAAAAATATGAAGCTAGCAGAGGCTAGTTCAAGAGGTTTAAGGAAAGAAGCTGTCTCCACAACACACAAGTGCAAGGTGAAGCAGCAAGTGTTGGTATAGAAGCTGCAGCAAGTTATCCAGAAGATCTAGCTAAGATCATTAATCTTCACTAAACAACAGATTTTCAATGTAGATAAATAGCCTTGAATTGGAAAAAGATGCTATCTAGGACTTTCGTAGCTAGAGAGATGGTAGAGCTTCAGAGGACTGGCTGACTCTCATGGGCTAATGCAGCTGGTGACTTCGGGTTGAAGCCAATACTCATTTACTGTTCTGAAAATCCTAGGGATCTTAAGAATTATGCTAAATCTACTCTGCCTTTGCTCTCTACATGGAACAACAAAGCCCGGATGACAGCACATCTGCTTAGAGCATAGTTTACTGAATATTGAAAGCCCACTATTGAGACTTACTGCTCAGAAAAGATTCATTTAGGTATATTACTGCTCATTGACAATGAGCCTGGTCACCCAAGAGCTCTGGTGGAGACGTTCGAGGAGATTCATGTTGTTTTCATGCCTGCTAACACAACATCCATTCTGCAGCAGTAGATCAAAGAGTAATTTTGACTTTTAAATCTTATTATTTAAGAAAAACATTTTATAGAACTACAGATGCCATAAATAGTGATTTATCTGATGGATTTGGGCAAAGTAAATTGAAAAGTTTATAGAAAAGATGCACCATTCTAGATGCCATTAAGAACATTCATGATTCATGGGAGGAGATCAAGGTATCAACATTAACAGGAGTTTGGGAAAAGTTGATTCCAACCCTCATGGATGACTTTAAGGGGTTCAAGACTTCACTGGAGGAAGTCATTGCAGATCTGATGGAAATAGCATGAGAAATAGATTTAAAAGTGATGTTTGAAGATGTGACTGAATTGGTTCAATTTCATGATAAGAATTTAACAGATGAGGAGTTGCTTTTTATGGATGAGCTAAGAAAGCAGTTTCTTGAGATGGATCTGCTGGTGAATATGCTGTGAACATTATGGAATTGACAACAAAGGATTTAGAACATATCAACTTAGTTAATAAAGCAGTGGCAGGGTTTGAGAGGATTGACTTCAATTTTGAAAGTTCTGCTGTGGGTAAAATGCTGTCAAACAGTATCACATGATACAGAGAAATCTTCCATGAAAGGAAGAGTCAATTGATGTGACAAATTTTATTTTTGTCTTATTGTAAGAAATGGCCACAGCCACCCCAATCTTCAGCAACCACCACCCTGATCAGTCAGCAGCCATCAACATCAAGGCAAGACTTTCCACCATCAAAGAGGTAATGACTCATTAATTGTTAGAATAGTTAGCAATAAAGTACTTTTAAATGAAGTACTTTTAATATATATAATGCTATTGCACACTTAATAGACTACAGCATTATGTAAACAACTTTTATATGTACTGGGAAACCGAACTATTAGTGTGACTTACTATATTGTGATATTTGCTTTGTCGTGGTGGTTTGGAATCAAAATTGCATTATTCCCAAAGTAAGCTTATAATCAGAAAACAGTAATACAAACTTTGTTTTTGAAAATCAAAAATTGCCAATTTAAAATAGAATATCCAAAAGAAAAATCTTAAAAACTTAATTGTTATAGGTATCCATAATATCTCCGTTTTTCTCCAATTCATCTTTTGTTAAGTGAGTCTATTCTTCCTAAACTGCTAGTGAATTATTTTCTGAAAAGAAAAATTAATTTTTTTAAAAGAACCTACTTTCAAATATCAGAAGATGTCTTTGATATTGAACTTTGTCTGAGCCCTCGGATCCGGGAGAGCAGTAATGGTGGAGAAAAACCCTGCCTTTTTGTGTTCCTAGAAATGCTAATTGCAAAGGAAAACTGGACTTGCACATACTTTGAGATAAAGCCCTCCACTACCTTATCCTAGTGACTCAAATAAGACCCATCTCCATCCTTCCTCATGACTCCATAATACTAGCCGATGACTCTATTGCTTACTTGCTTTTATAAAACCCTAGGTCCCCCTCCTTTTCTTTTGGCAATTTTTAATTTTCAAAAGTAAAGTTTGTGTTACTATCTTCTGATTTCAGGCATATATAGGAAATATTGCAATTTTGGTTCCAAACCACCAGAATAAAGCAAATATCACAATAAAGAGAGCCCTCATGAGTATTTTTTTCTTATTACAACAGCTTCAATAAAATTATCTCATTAAATATCCCCTGCATTTTCTTCTACAGTTTTGGTGCCATGATTCAAATACTATTGGACCTCACCTTCAGATTCCCATGCACTCCACTCAGATACCACCCTTCGTGTTCCGTCCATTTCTGACTGTCCATCTGGGGGCCTTCCTGATCCTGCATTCCAGACTTTTGTCTGTTATTGGCACAGTAAGGATTTAATTTTTATTATTTTTGAGTACTCACTTGATTTAAGGTGTCAATCTTTTATACTCACAGTCTGATCATTTTCTGATGTCTTCAAATGGATTAATGGTTTGTAAAGACCTTGTCTCTGCTGAATGATGACAGAGAATCTGGTTTATTAGACTTTTCTCTTTCTCCATTTTTCTGTTTTAGTTCAAATCAATTAAGAATTTTATGTCCACTAGAAATGTCTATCTGGACTGGTAAGTTTTGTATTTCTCTTTGGTATTTGGCTGAAATTTTAGTATAGAAACTATAGACTTTTTCTATGTGTCTTTCTGAATGTTTTTATATATATATATAAATATATACATATATATATATGTGTGTATATATATATCAGAAAGGCCTCTACCTCTCATTATGTGTGTATTACTGGAAGGTATTACCAAGGTAGAGTATAACAACTCTTAAAGGAGATTTATTCTGATTATTTCAGAGATAAGTAAGTGCTTACAGAAATTAAATATTAATTTAAAAAATCCCATAAAATAGGAAAATTGAACTTCTAATATGTTCAATGTGCTAAAAAAATTCTTATTGGTAACTGAAAAACGTTTTAACAATTGGTATTCACATAACTGAAGCACCTCTTGGCCAACAAACTTAGTTTAATATTTTTGGTTTCATAAAAGCAGCTATGTTTTCTCTGATGTAACAGTTTAAAATAATCAATATAACACAAGTATATATTTTTATTCTGTATAGGTATGTTCTTCCTAAACTTATACTGTGTTGTTAATTGAATAAGCTAGCATTAATTCTATTAATGTTTAAGATTATTAAAAATGTAAACTTGTGTTTAATCAAATTGAATCATTATTCTGACAAACCTTGTTTCAAAAATAATCATGTTTTGTAGTAGGTCAGTTTGAAAATAATTTTCAAGATTCCATAAGATAGGATGGGATCCTCTTCTTGGTCTGCCTCTATAGAAACCCAGGGCCCTTCTTTTTCTTTGAGATGCTCCCCATCAATGAGTGTTGCCCCTATTGCAATAACCTGAATAAAATAATCTCTTTAAATGTCCAGTGCATTTGATATTTCACAATATTAACTTAAAGTATTAATTTGAAATATGAACTCCTTATCAAAAATAAATAAATTTACTTTTTTTTTTTTCTCTCAGTGGGTAACCTAATCATCATGTATCTTGTTTAAAACAACTTGACCTTTTCTGGCTTATAAAATATCAAGCTTTTTCTTGAATCATACCAAATCTTCCCCTGTAAAAAATCAGTTCCTACTAATGAATGCTGAATTTGCTGCTCAAAAAGATCTCTGAATTCAACGCCTTTTTAAGGTAAGCCTTTCAGCCATTTGTTGTTTTGTTTTTTTTTTTTCAAATTCAAGCTCTGAATATATCTTTCTAATTCATCTGAACAACATATTTTTCATTTAGGCTCTGATGCATATTTGCTGCATTCTACCCCAAACTGGGATTCACTAAATCTGAAACCAAAATCAGTTATGTATATGTATTTATTACCATGACTGATTCTGAATGATATAAATTCTGCAGCTCAGAGTAGGCTCTGCAGAATCCCAGGAGAGAGAAAGCCTGAAGTTCTTTCACCAAGCCTATAGAGTAGTATTTTAACTCTGTAACTTGTCTGACTCTTCCAGAGGGGAATAACAATGGGAAACCTGCAGCGTTGCTCCTCTCAAATTAGTTCTTACACAGGGTGACATTATTGACTATGCTGAGTATGTATCAAAGTTCTTGCAATAATGCAGCATGATGACAAAGTGTGAACACACTATGGACCAATGTTTAGAAAATCACACAATTATTATTTTTAGTATGAACCACTTTTATACCCTTATCATGCAATAATTCACAATACAAAATCTGTACTAGAAAAATGCTCTAATCCCAGCTCCCATCATGAATTTTGTGTTTTCTAGCTTCCACTTTTGTCAATGCCATTTTTCTGTTTAAAATGTTGGCCTTTTCCTCTAAGGCAGCTTAAGAGCCTCCTAAAATCATATTTCCTCGATCAAATCACCACTAATGAGTAAAAGATATTTTTCTTTCTGGTTATTTCTATCATTTGTTTTTATTATGTATTCACATATAATTATTTTCTCCAGAATTATACAAGTATTTAGTGAATTTCCATTAAAAATTATTTTCCAGAGAGAACTACATTGTTTCTACCAAATTATGGTTACAATTTTGTGTAGGACAGTGAAATAATATTCATTTTTCATAAAATTGTAAATGTAAAGATACCAAATTGGTTTCATTAGATCAGTTTTTTCTTTGTAAGTATAACAATAAAGCTTTGATAATGTTTGGTTTATATACATCTTACCAATAATACAGATTACATATTTTAAATTTAATTTTTATGTTTAATGTGTGACTTAAAGTAAATTAAAAAAATAAAAATGCAAGGCTTATATGAAAATAATTGTCATTTGTCTACAACTTCCTTCCAAATAGTCCCTTTCTTCAGTAAAATTGCTTTAATTTGTTTTTGTTGATTCTTATATTTATTTTCATATATCTGTATAATCTGATATTTACCTCCTTGTTTACAAATACATTTCCGTGTTTTTATAAATGACAATACTAGGAATTAAAGATGAGGTATGACTTGACCAAAAATTGTATCAGTCCTGATTGGGGTCCTTAAAAAAAAGGAAAGACTTTTCCTTTCCCAAAAGGAATGTCTTTGTCTCACTCTTCATCTTTGTCATTGCGTATTCTTGTCTGGATGGAAAATGATATTTTACTCAGTATATTACTCAGAAAGGTATATTTTTATTTCAGTGTCTTGCTCTGGAAGCTCTTGTAGGCCAATGTCCACAAGTAAGCTACAATCTCCCTTCTAGGATAGACCAAAATAAAGATTCACCCTGGACCTGAATCAGTTGTATGGCCACAGGGTGGAGCTGGGTCCCTGGGATGAACACTCTGGGAGAAGAGGAAAATGGAAGAAAGACCAAGAAAAGAAGAAGCTTGCAAAGCCATAGCAGAATGACTTCCCTCTGGAGTTCCAGGGAGAAAAGTCAAGAATATTTTAACCTGTTTTCTAGTTTCTCATTGTATTCTAGATCAGTTGATGGTAGAATACATTCTCATTAAGACCTGTTTCTGTATGTCCTTACAGACACCATAGAGATTATAATACTTGCACCCCTGCCTAAAGGGGTCACAAATGCCCTCCATTGCATTTTGTAATTCCACATTATTCTCAATTTGCTTTCACCTTACTCCCATTTTTATCTTATTTGGCTTTTCTCAACTGACTTTGTAGTATTTATCTGTATGCGTTTCAGTATCCTCACTGCCTTGAGAAAAAATACTTAGCTAAATACCAGTCCCAGAAAACCATTGACAATTGGCAAACATCCTGGCTGGGCCAATACTTGCCTGGCATTAGAGGAATGGATAGTATGTGGGAATTTGGATATTTTTGTAGAATCATGACACAGATCTGGTCTTTTTTGTCCCAAATTTAGTGATTTTTGTGATTACTCCATTTTACCTATGAAGAAGAGAGCTTATGCAATAATTAGCCAGATAAACTAGTTAGTAGAAGGAAGATTTGAAAGGAAATCTCATGGAGGGATAAGAAGAGCTGCGTTTTTAGTCTTCAGAGTATCACTATATCTGAGTAAAGTCAGAGTTAGGGAAGTACTTAAATGATAGATGGAAGGAAGATTAATTGAAACTTTAGGTTATCAGAAATATTATTAAATTAGAATAATGGATACTAAGAATCTCAGACACATATATTGTTCAGTATAATTAAAAATTCTTGTTCTTCCTCACTAAAAATTCCAGTCCCTTCTTAAGAAGTTATTCAAACAGGGAAAATACTACTTGCCACTTCCCTTTGTTATTCAGTAAATTCACAGGGATGTAAACATTAGCAGAATCAACCATCATAAGCCCTTAAATACTAGGTAGACCCAAGTTATCAAGGAGGACATTGTGAATCATAGCTTTAGTAAAAAGGGGTATATGGCAGGTGTATTTACTTGATCCATCGTAGAGGATGATTAAAATGTATGAAGTTATTGAATGAAAAGAAATGACGCATATGCACAACAGGAGACATACAACGACATTCATAGCAACACTATTCACAATAGAACAAACCTGGAAACAATGTAAATGTTCATCAATGGGAAAGTGGATTAAAAAAACTGTAGTGATACAATAAAATATATAGCATTTGAAATAAACGAACTATAAAGATGTACAATGTGAATAAATTATAACAATATTATGATAATAAAAATTATTCACAAACTAGTGTACACAGCATACTCTATTATACACATGAAACAATTAAAATATATATTTTAGAAATTTGTATAGATTCAATAATAAAACTATACAAAAATGGTAAGTAAGGACATTTTGAACCCAGTATTCAAAATCATGTTTAATTTGAGTGGAGATGGGTGCTTACTTTGGGAAGATAGGAGGTGAAACCATATGGTTAAATGCAGGTTATTAGTAAGGCCTTAGATTTTATGTGCAGAGGTGAGTTCACAGATTGTTATTATATTATTAAAAATAACTATTTAGCTATATAAACAAATAAAAATGATCTCTTCTTGGATGGATCCATGATGGTCACGTGTGATGAAGAAAGAACTAGAACTCAGTTCTATGTGAGATCCAATTGAAAAAGGGGTAGTGCTATGGACTGAATGTGTCTTCCCCAAATTCATATGTTGAAGCCCTAAGCCCCTATGGGATGGGATTTGGAGATGAGGCCTTTTAGAGGTGATCAGGTTTGGATGAGGTCGTGAAGGTGGAGCCCTCGTGATGGAATCAGTGCCCTTATGAGAAGAGATCAGAAAGCTTACTCTCTCTCTCTCTCTCTTTCTCCTCTGTGTGAGCACATAGTGAAATGGTAGCCATCTGTAAGCCAGTAAAAGAGCTTTCATCCAGGAATCAAATCATGTGGCACTTTGATCTTGGACTTCTACACTGCAGAACCATGAGAAATAAATTTCTCTTGTTCAAGCCATCCAGTTTATGGTATTTTGTTATAGCAGCCCAAGCAGACTGTGGCAGAGAGGGCTCTGGGCGTAAAATTTTCCAACTCCCCTCCTGTAAACTATCCCTAGAACAGCCAGCTTGTCTTTGGCTAAAGTTATGAAGCACAAACATCAGACAGTCTTCCTCAGTAACAGGTTGCACCACTTTTTTCTACAAAGAAACCATATAAAAGAGGATTCTAATAGCATAATGATATCTCTACCTAGAGTCTTTTCAAAAGGTTCACAGATGTCTGGATTTTTATGGAAATTCAATCTGTAGGATTATGGCAGAGTTTTCCTTCAACATAACTTTCTAACCATTTAGATTTGAAATCAGAAATATTGATTCAATCGTTTTCTCATTTATACACTTAAAATTCACTAATATTTCTACTATTACTTGAGTTTTTATTCTGCCAGGAACAATGATCTAGAGCCACACTGTCCAATGTAGTAGTCACAGGCCACTTGTGCTTATTGAGCACTGCTCTGGGTTAGGATATACAATAAGTTTAAAATACACCACTAGGTATATACCCAGAGGAATGGAAATCATCATGTCAAAGGGATACCTGTACTTCCATGTTTATTGAAGCACTATTTACAATAGCCAAGAGTTGGAACCAGCCTAAATGCCCATCATTGGATGAGTGGATAAGTAAAATGGGGTATATCTACACAATGGAATACTACTCTGCTATAAAAAAATAAAAAAATTAAACTACCATTTGCAGCAATGTGGATGGACTTAGAGAAGATTATATTAAATGAAATAAGCCAGGCACAGAAAGAGAAGTACTGCACATTCTCACTTATTTGTGGGAGCTAATAAAAATAAATAAGTAAATACCCAAAAGAAAGGGGTGGGGGGTGGGGGGAAGAAGACACAACAACCACAACAATTCCTTGATCATGTTAAGACAAGTGAACAGATATGATGTTGATGAGGGGAGGGGGGAGAAAGAGGGAGGAAAAGGTGGAATTGATAAAGGGACACGAAAATCAACTATGTTGTATATTGATAAATTAAAATAATAAAAAAAATACAGACCTGATTGCAGAAATTCAGCATGAACAAAAGAATATGACTGTTGCATTAATAATTTTATTACTGATCACATTTTAAATAAAACATATTTTAGGTATATTAGGTTAAACAAAATATTATTAAAATTAATTTTACCTGATTCTTTTTTTTGAATATGGCTGCTAGAAAATTTAAAAGTTCATTCAAAGCTTACATTGTATTCCTATTGGACATTGATCATCTAGACCGATCAACATTTCCCAGTACTTATTGAGTCTTCTTTGACTATTAAATTTCTGCTCCACTGAACGAGATAAGGAGAAGATTTTGCTTTCAAATTCTGAATTGGCAGAGCAATTCTTTTATATGAAAAACTCAAAATCATTTCTAGTGGGCTGTTTTTAGACACAGAAACTGGTGATTGAAACTGCTCACTATAGAGAGAAAAAAGGGACCTAATGGAGGAAACCAGAGGAAAATTCTACATCCTCCACGGTTTGGGACAAAGACAATCCCTAACATTGTTTTAATATGGAATAAAGCAAAATGTGAAAAAACAATATATGCATATTTAGAAACAACACAAACCTAAATACAGTCTAATATGATGGCAAGGTAGATGACAGTAAGTAATAAAGTAATAGTAGTGATATTAGTAATAACAAAAGTAACAAAAGACAGGCAAAGTCCATTTTATATTTTATTTTTGTCTACAGCCATACCACCCTGAACACACTGATCTCATCCATTTTTTATTTTAAATGGCTCAGAGTAGCTTGGTGAATGCATTGGGTATCATAAGTGACAAAAATGAATACCTTTGCAGGAAAGAATTCAAAAGGTCAGATGTTAGGACTGAGACCTCCATCAGAAGCCCCAGGTGGGAGAATCTAGTTTAGAAAATTCTTAGGTTTCAGCATTAAACTACTGCCCACACACGCATAACCACAAACAAAAATACAAGCACATGTAATTCTAGGTGAGACAAAGCACCCCCCCCCGCCAGTCAGGAAAAATTGGGTAAGAAAATAAAATCCTCAGTGCATCAGCACTTCACATAATCTTTCCAGTCAAGTTTTCAGTGGTTTTCCATTGCTTAGCAATCAGCGTCATTCACAATACTTCCTTCCTCAGTGTTTCCTTTTTTCCATATCTTACAAGAAGCTCATCTACCTGCCAAACTAGACCACCCCAATGTCACCAGTCTGACCTCTCTTCCTCCCTCTCCCCTTCCTTCTTTCAGCAACCCATAACTCAGAAGAACATTGTGCCTGTTGTAGCTAACCATCAAATTGCTGCCTGAATGCACCACCCTTCCTGAAATCAAAAAATTTCTTCTGTTATATACCTACTGTTTCCCTCCTCTGTAACCCACATAAATTTGTATTTCCTAATGACAGTGAATATTTTGAGTATTTGATTATAATTTTTGTTTTTTATTTCAAATATTAAACTTCAAGCTCTTTCAGACAATCAAACATAACTGCTTCTTGAGACTAAAAGTTGTTCAATAAATATTCAATGAATTAAATATATTATGCACTTTAGTAGAAAACAATGCAATTTTAAGTTTAGCTCAAGAAAATATGCCTTTTTATAAAAATTACAATTTTGGAAATAGCTTCATGTTTATACACATTCATCTAGCTTATTTGTTAGTCATGAAATGATTACAGTCATCAAAAATTATTTACTTCAGAACTGGCAGCTTTAGGAACAACTCTTAACCTCATTTGTAATTAGTGAGTTGCCATTTTTAAAACAACTCATGCAGCAAATCATTAGAATATATATATTTTTCACTTTACAGATGTCTCTCTACCTTCCACCTGACCCTCCCAGAAAAAATAAATAAATAAGTTTTAATTGTTAATTAAGTTCATGCATTTCACAACCATTAGAAAGAAAAGCTTTTGCCCACTTTCATTTCTTTGCAAAGTTTCAGGGGTTCTCTTCATTAAATAATTCCGTGATTCTAATTCTCTATCTTGCGTATTTTTTTCAGTAGGTTAGGTAATATTAAACCTTACTCTTTTCAAAGATTTTATACAATTTAAAACTGCTTTAACTTTCAAGTCAAAAGATATTTATGGCCCATGGAGAAACTTGATCAAAACACAATGTTTGTCTACAGATTCTCAAGACTCCCTCCTAAGAAAAGAGACCCTCTCACATCAAAGTTTCACCATTATTTTGAAGGAAACTGGATGACCAGTAAAGTTACAATCTTTAGTTCATTAATTACTGTTTTCCCAATGGCGTAAACCAGGATCTTAGGCAGTCACCAACAGGACTTTAATTCAACTTCTCAGAGACTTTATTTCTTCCAGCGTTTTCCTTTTTACCAATATTCCAACCCCTTTCCCTTTATTTATTTTTTTCTTTTTCTTATTCCTCTTAAATAATTTTTACATGTAGTGTTAAACAATATTGCATTTCACGCTTACTTGCTGCTTCAGGTCTAGTAACCACATTTCTTCTGAACCGTGTAATAGTAAAAGTCAGATTGGTGGTTTGCTTTTTGATGTGAAATGGTTATTGAACATGACTGAGGTGCCACAAATTATTTTTGCCTCTGATCATGTCACACATTATAAAACAAGTAACACTCAGTTTAGAACATAGATTGACTCACAAAGTTTACAGAGGGTTGTCTTTTTATGTAAAGCATATTGCTAGTGTAGAAAAAGTAAAATTGAAAATTATTCTAGATCCCCCCAAAAAACTAAAATTTTAAAAAGTTAGAACCAGTTTAAATACATACACATGCATATGTGCACACACACAAACACACACTTACACACTTGTTCATATGAGGGTAATTCAAAAAGTTTATGCAAAAATAGAATTAAAAGATAATCTGAATCTTTCCACGAACTTTTTGAAGTACCGTCATATATCCAGGCTTATTATTAACAATGAATTTACTGTTTTGAAAAGCAGAGTTAAAAAAAAAAAAAAAACCTCAGTACTTCTGGCATACACACTATGAATTACACATGAACTTATCTCAAACAGAGTAATGAGAATAATGTATTAGTGGGATAGAATAAGACTATAGAGGAGCAATGTAAATGTGTAAGAAACTATGAATCAATAATATTTAGTTGATAAAGGAAAATGAAAAAAGTAGAAATGCTAAGAAAATAGACACACATAGACATGTGCACACACACAAAGACTTACACATAATTTTTTTATTTTTATTTCCTAACAGTTAAGTGCATCCAAATGTGGCTGGTTGGGTTTTTTTTTTTTTTTTTTTCCTTCTTTTTTTTTAAATCATAACAGGTATGTATTTTCTTTCTTTTTTCTGTTTTTGAGGAGAAAATATGTACTACCTCCACAATAAGACAGTAGTTTTTGCAAAATCTAAGAAGATAGCTAGCATATTCTGAATGATTTTACAAGCTTCAATTAAAAAATGAATAGCCAATTATAAGTAGACTAAAATTGCTATGATACAAGGAACAGTCCAATAAAACACAGACACGTATGTTTATGAATGCTATGGGATTTTCTTTTTGTTTAATCACTTCCTATTCATCCCATTGTTAAGGGATGAATTCTACCCAAGGGCTATGAGACTGGTGGAACACACAACACCCATTGCTGGACAGACAGCATAGACAGCAGTTTACTAGTCACGTATACCCACAGTCTGGGGGAGGAGGACACTAAATGCCATACAGGGTTACATATGGGTTGCACTTGAGAACAGAGTGAACAACCAGGGACTGTGGAGGCAAGCTCTGCAATATCAAGAGGGTGAAGTGCCCCCTGATTTTTGCAGGAAGATGTAACTAGCTTGTTATAGTAATTCCATGGGCTGGCAGGGAACTGAAACCCACTACTCAGAGTTAAGCAGGAACTGGGCCTTGTCCCTTTGATAACAAGAGTAGTTTGGCTAGGGGACCTTATCTTAGGAAGCAGAGTGAGGAAAGGAACTTGTACTTAGGCCAGGTGAGGCCCTCCCAGTTTCACCACATATCAAGGCAGCACACAATATTGGTCCTTAATTTCAGGCCTTACAACACATTTGTTTAATAATATACTTGTCTTTAAAAATCTAAAATTAATATCAGAAATATTAAAATAAATTATTTTAATTTAATTAATGTTTGTAGAAATTTCAATTGACTATCAATAGCAACACAGAACAGGAGAACCACAACTAAAGCAACTATGTTATAAGAGTTGATGTTACCTCCAAAAAGTTAAATTTTGCTTTTTTTCCCCAATACTTCAGGTTACAATGTGTATTATCTGAGGTTATCCAGAGAAACAGAACCAGTGGGGGGGGGGGGGGGGGGAGACAGAGAGACAGAAAGAGAGATAATGGGGAATTTACTCATGCAATTATGGAGGCTGAGAAGTCCCATGAACTTCTGTCTGCAAACAGGAGATCTAGAAAAGCCAGTGGTGTAATTCAGTCTGAGTCTGAAGGCCTGAGAACCAGAGGAGCTTGATGGTGTGAATCTCTGCCTGAGGGCAGGAGAAAATGAAATGCGATATCCCAGCTCAGGCAGTAAGGCAGAAAAAAGGGGGGGGGGCACATTCCTCCTTCCTTTGTTCCAGTCAGACCCTCAATGGATTGGTTGATACCCACTCACGTGGGGGAGAGCAATCCGCCTTACTGAGTACACCAATTCAAATACTGATCTCATCCAGAAACACCCTCACAGACATACCCAGATATAATTTTTAATAGAGTTGACCCAGTCAAGTTGACACATTGAATTAACCATCACACAATGCAAATGCAATGTTATTTTTCTAGAGTCGCTTTGGTGTGTATAGGCTCCTTACAGCCCTTCTAGGAAATATAACTAGGTGTTTTATATCAACAAAACTAGAGGAAAAAGAACTAGCAAGATTAACCTGACAAAAGGGGTATACTTTTAATATTAGACATACAATTACATTTTTTCCCTTACTTAAGAAAGTCTCAGGAAGGAAATGGTTTGCCTTAGGAATTGAAACAGAGTTGGAAGGCCGTTTAGTCCAAGTTCTTTGTCTGTGTATAAATCCCCTTTACACTTTGGTCACTAAAGTGATCAAAGCCTTATAAACATAGAAAAACCCCTACACTTGTGTATACACTGTAGTACTAACTTTGTTTTCCCTTTATGGTAGCTTTTAATGATTAAGATTGTATCAAAAGCAGACAATGTCTCACCTGATAACATTTTTCAAAGCAGGAAGCAGCTGCCCATCATACCTGAAGACATCCTACATCCTGTCTCTCCTGATGCATTTACCTATATGAACCCCAGCCTTCAGTCAATTGGAGAGATAGTTGGGATTTTACCCTCTGTCTCCCAGTCTACATCTTCTAAAAAAAAAAAAAAGAAAACAAAATGCTTTCTTTAAGTTCTGTCTGGCAAGTGTGATAGGAGATCTACAGTGGTGAACATTTGGACCCACACAGCTCAGGGATTCTCATGACTAAGTTGGCCTCTCACATGTTGGCTGATGGTGAAGGGAACCCCTATGGGACCCATTTGTTATCAAATTTTTGGCACCCAACATGGGGCCAAGAGTGACTCGATGTTCCCTTGGCCCCTGGAGAATGGAAATTTCCTCCTCGTTGTTCAAGCAGCAGCTCAGTCCTTTTTAGGTGGAAGACATAACCAGGAATTCCCAGCTTCCTCCAGCTACCTGCACTTGGAAACTGAAACTCACCATCAACTTGCATCGTGTCCTTGCTCTTAGAACACCCATAATAGATATCTCTGCATAAGTACAGAAATCTAATCTATCTGTGACCAAATGAGGCATCTTTGAAGTCAAAGAAGAGTTAACATTTTCTACTGATTTTGATTTTGAAGTATATTCAAAGCTTTCTTTTAAGAGCAATGAATGAAACTTTTTCTACATAAGGAACAGGATAGTTGAAAATAATTGTTTCTTGTGCACAAACAAAACATCAAAGCTTTATTAGACCCAATTATGACTGAGGATTTTTATTTTGGAAAATTTATACTTATTTATTCAGGGTCCCAGATGCCTGTACACATGCTGCCTACTGGAAGCAGATTGTGCTGGACCTAGTCCTTGGTCTATAAGTGAACAGTGCATTTTGGCTTTGAATTGTCCATGGGCAAGCTTGCTGAGTCTTTGTATGATATTCTTAGCATCAAGTCTCTTTTTTTCTAACTTCAGCCTCACTCACACTAGAATGAGCATTACTATATGTGGAGGATTTGGTAGTTGGAAATGGATGGGGAAAAGTGTATTTGTTTTGTATAGTATGTAATAAAGACATGAGCCCAGAAAGCTGAACTAACTGCTTAGACTCGAGCTCTAACCCTGGCTGGAGGACTCAAAGTACTAAATATGCTTTCATAATAGCTCATTCTTATGGGCCTATCTGGAGAGAGAGAGATGTCTTTCGATATCCAGGAACAAAAAAAATATAAGTTGGAAACTACATACTTCTTGGAGGCCACATCTACAAGGAAAACTAAATGGATGAATTGGATTCTGACAAGGGCCCTGACCATCCTTTATCAGGAAACAAATCTAAGTATTACCTATGGTCCTACTAAAGATACGAGTGGCCCCCAGGAGCAAGGTAGATTTAAATCATTATGAAATTTTGTATAGGAGACCTTGACTAGTCAGTCACAGGGGCCTACACATCCTTCCTACCCAAAAGGGGAATTGCTTATAGAACAGTATGTGAAACAAATTGGAGCTATTTTACCCGAGTTTGCTTCTATCAGGTTGGCTCACCCAACAGATGTCACTCAACATGCTAAAAACCTGGCAACCAAGTCCTGCTCAAAGCCTGGAGAGGAAAACATCCTGATTCGCAGTTGCAACCAAGACAGGTTGGACCCTATGATTACTTGTCACAATTCAGCAGTAAAACTGAAGGGACTCAAAACCTGGGTACATCATATCCAAGTGAAGAGATATGTTCAAAGTGGCTGGGAAGTTGAACTTTATTTTCCTGCACATTAACTAGGCCTAGAAAGACAATCAAACTCTCAGACTCTAGCTACCTCTGGTAGTCTCTCCTACTGTTGAATATGTCATCTAAAAACACAGTTGGATCTGGACCATCATGCCCCTCTTGTATATAAAGAAGTAGAGGAAAACCTACTTGAGATGCCCGAATAGCTTATCAGGTTCAATTGACACAGTTGAAGGTAGTTCCCTGTGCTAAATTTTCTTGTGTGTATTTGAAATCTACTAAAGGACACCTCCTTTTTAGATAAAAATGGAATCCAACAATTTTCAAATGAGGGAGTTCACTATAAAATCAACCCCTGCATTCTGAAAGGGATCCCCACTGGCCCCTGTGACTTGATGATAATGGATCCATGATTGAAAAGAGTGGCCTTACAAACAGCATCCTCAAGAGATAATATGCGCTGCTTCGGGTATTGTATTTGTTTGTAGCCAGGAACTATAGCCCGTTTATGTTGCTCATAACAAAATACTTGGAACTGAGTAATTTATAAAGAAAACAAAATTTATTGCTTACAGTTTCTGTGGCTGAAAAGTCCAAAGTCCATCTGGGGGTGGCAACAGTGACCCAGGAGTCTCACATTGCAAGATGGTGGAAGCAGAGAGGGCAGAGAGAGATAGACAGACTCTCCTCTTCTTTTAAAGCCCTCAGAACCACACCCCTGTCCACCATTTTTAATCCATTCACTACAGCATGGTCCTACAATCCAATCACCTCTTTAAGGCTCCACCTTTCATTTACCATAATAAGATTTCCCACCCTCATCACAGGCACAGTGGGGGATAAGTTTCTAATACATAAAATTTGAGGGACACAATTCAAGCTTCAATGAGTTTTGGGGGAACATAATTCAATCCACTACAAGCCCTTGTACACATATGAGTGCATATGAATCTGGGGAGGTATGAGGGGGAGTGGTGGAGGAGAATCCAGGACAATTTTTATTAGGATATACAGTAACCCTTGAAGAAATTCATTTGCAGGCTCAGAAATTCTGCAAGGGGATTCTTTACAATTTGATGACCCTGTTATCAAATTGGAAGGAAGTAGCGAGGCAACGTATCTGTGGCCTCATTCCTTCCCCAATATATATGCGACCTCATTCCCCCAAAATGCAGAAGTTACTACCAGAAGGGAGAAATTTTTAAACATAGAAAATCCCCATACTCATGTATACAGTATAGAACGCACCTTGTTTTCCTTTTATAGCTAGACCTTAGTGATTAACTAACATCGTATTGAAAGCAAACATCCTGTCTCACTCGATACATTTCTCAAACGTCTTGTTTGCCCAATACATCTACCTATATAAACCCCAGCCCTCAGTCAATAGGGGCAGCGGTTAAGACTTTACCCTCTGTCTCTCAGTTGATGTCTTCCCAAATAAAAGATTCTTTTCTTTGAGTTCTATCTGGTGAGTGTGACTGGCGTTCCTATAGTGGTGAGCACTTGGACCCTCGTGGTTCAGGGATTCCCCCAAGTATGTCAGCTTCTCACATGTCTGCTATGGTGAAGGGGGAATCTAACAGGATTCGTTCATTACCAGCCTCTTTCTGAACTCATCCAGGGAAAGGAAAATACTCTTTTCGTAGAATAAACATATCTTTTTCATACTCTGTATACTTGTTACTGGCTGTAAACTTTTCCAATTGAGCCAAATTTGTTTTCAAAAAAATATTGGAAATGAGCTTTTATTATTTTTCTCTTCAGGAATGGCATATCTATTGTATTTGACACTCAGAGTGGATTATTTTTAGTATCTCTGCCTTTATATGACAAAACTATTTTTAGTAGTAATCAGGAAGTGATAACAAAGTAACAGTAGCCAGAAAAGAAATAGTCTGTGAAAAGTTTCTTTTATTGAACTTCATATGTGGAATTACATAAAAACTAAAATATTACATTATTAAAAAGAAAAAGAAGTATTTGCCTAAAACTTTTTAATTACAAGAATGTATGTTTTGGTAAAAGGAGAAAAACTTATACCTGTATGTTCGTCTGTTTCATTAATGAATATGGTTTCTGTTTTGAGACTTAACCTGGGAAAATCTGTCACTATCTCTGTCAAAATTAATCTTTTTTACATATTCAGGTTCAATAGACCATATAGACAGATTTGCCAACCTATCATCACTTGCAGAGATTAAAGAACACTTTTTATTAATTTTAATTTATTAAAATTTATTTTGCAAGAAGTCTCAAATGCACAAATGCTTAGAAAAAGTCTTAAATGTAAGAATGTTTGGCAGAGATTTATAAAGATCAAATTTTATGATAAATTTCAGAATTCAAAATGTTCATGCCTCTGTTCCTTTAGATTTTATTCTAGCAGCATTCAAACATCCAAAACTTTTAAAGGCAAATAAAAACTACAATTTGTCGCACAGAGTGACAGATTTGAAGTAACTCAACTTTTGTTTCTTAGTTTTACAATTACTGTACTATCATTACTTATATAAAATTACTGGCACAGAAGTTGGAGACAAAACCTGCACCAGATGTAATATCAGATTCTGAACTTCTAAGGAATTATTCTCAAAAAGGGCATAAATAACTAAGTCTTCACTTTTCAGGATGGTGATATAACTGGGAATTTTCCAAATAACTTTGAGTAGTATACAATGTTTCTTTAAAAATAGGGAATAAAACTATGCTATTATTTATTTTATTATAATCAACCTGAGAAGGGAAAAGACCTGTTTAGAATTTGTACTAATAATGATTTTGGGGGGGATGAGTATTTTACTATTCACATTGTTTAGAATTGCCAGCACATGGTGGTGATAAAAGTCAGGACAACCTTTCAGTCTGTTTTGTTACCATGTTTAAATCCTCCACAACTACAAACCTCGTTATTACTTGTGCCCAGTGTTAACTGCTTCCACCCTACTTTTCAAATTCCTCTGCCATCAAGTTGCTTTTGGGACACACTAAAGATTGTCTTTGGCTTTTAACCATTCATCATGTAATAATAACCTGAACCTTCGCCGTTTTGATCCTATGTACCCTCTGCTTTTTCAGTAAGCACTTAGTAATTCAGAGCAGTAATAATTTGGGCTGATGGTGAATTTCTTTTTGTATGATAAACTGAAAGTTACAAAATATTGTGTAATATGGAGAATTAAATTGATAAAATTTTGCAAGGTCTCTAAATACGATCTCTGTCATCACTAACATAAGCAATACTTGCTACAGTAATTTTACGAACTGAAACCATCTCACAATATTCCTAATTGACAAATAATCACAAGGAAGTAAAAGGAATACATATAATTTTGCAATTAACATTTGGCAAATCCATTCTCATGTTGATTGTGCCTCATTGCTCTGCTCTATTTCTCAAGTAAACTGAGTTAATCAGTATTTTATATCTCTTTTCCTTTTTGGAAATAAATTCCTAATTTTGTGTGCACCTAATTGTGGGTTCCCTACTGGCATTAATAAGATGATACATTATAGCTATAAGAAAATATTAAAAATTAATGTCTGATGAAATATAAGGTAATACCCTGACCTTATCTGCAAAATCATTTTTATTTTTATTTTTATTTATTTATTTATTTTTTTAATTTTATTTTGTTGATATACATTGTGGCTGATTATTCCTCCCCATCACCAAAACCTCCCTCCCTTCTCCCTCCCCCCTCCCCCCCACCAATGTCCTTTCTGTTTGCTTGTCGTATCAACTTCAATTAATTGTGGTTGTTATATCTTCTTCAAAATCATTTTTAAATGAAATACTTTTTAATACTAAAATTGAGTTTAAAATTTTAGTAAAAAACTTTCTAAACTGTAGATGTGCAGGCTTCTGTAGCTGAACACAGTCTTAAAAATAATCAAATTTCCTAAATTTAGAGAAAAATTAAGATGCATAGATGTTAAATGATTTTGGAGTCATGAAAAACTAGATTTGAGTCATGAGTTCTACCATTTACTGAATGTGTGATTAGGAGCTTAACTTCTTGAGCTTTTA